>NW_027513407.1:0-201172 GCF_048772815.1 Callospermophilus lateralis
ACTGGCGAATAACACTTTCAATGAAAGGCGTTGTTAAGCTTCCATAAAACTACCGTCTCCTGAATTCTCAACATATATCTTTTCATCCAATCTTCATGATTCTTTCAAGTATTGATCAGTACACCAATCAAACGTGGATGCCCAAGTTTTGTTCTTCTAGGTTGTAGCATTCGTTTGCAGGAAGAGTTAGAAATTATAGGTTTCACTCTGTTTTCTCCTATATTGACAGATGCAGTTAGAACTCTAAATCAAACACGGTTTGTGCTAGCTTCTTGAAACTTGACACAATAAAGTAGTTCTACGTTCTATCTCTAAGGTTTGTTTCCTCTTGTATCCTAAAGCTGGGACTGGCGACTAACACTTATACTGAAAGGGGTTGCCAAACTTCCAACACACTAGAGTCTCCTGAAATCTCAACATATATTTTTTCATCCAATCTTCATGATACTTTCAAGTAATGATCAGTACACCAATCCCACTTGGATGCCAAAGTCCAGTTCTCCTAGATTGAAGCATTCTTTTGGAGTAACAGTTTGAATTTTTAGGTTTCACTCTGTTTTCTCCTATATTGACAAATGTAGTTCGAACTCTAAATCAAACACGGTTTGTGCTAGCTTCTTGAAACTTGAAACAGTAAAGTAGTTCTACATTCAGTTTCTATTTTTTGTTTCCTCTGGATGTAGACCTAAGCAGAGACTGACGAAAGACACATTCAATGAAAGGCGTTGTTAGGCTGCCAAAATAATACAGTCTCCTGAAATCTCAACATATTTTTTTCCCACCTTCATGATCATTTCAAGTAATGAGCAGTACACCAATAAAACGTGGATGTTCAAGTTTCGTTCTCCTAGCTTGAAGCATTCGTTTGCAGTAACAGTTTGAATTTTAGTTTTCACTCTGTTTTCTCCTATATTGACAGAAGCAGTTCGAACTCTAAATCAAACATGGTTTGTGCTAGCTTCTTGAACTAGACACTATAAAGTAGTTCTACGTTCTATCTCTAAGGTTTGTTTCCTTTTGATGTAGCCTTAAGCAGAGACTGGCGAATAACACTTTCAATGAAAGGCGTTGTTAAGCTTCCAAAAACTACCGTCTCCTGAAATCTCAACATATGTCTTTTCATCCAATCTTCATGACTCTTTCAAGTATTGATCAGTACACCAATCAAACGTGGATGCCCAAGTTTTGTTCTTCTAGGTTGTAGCATTCGTTTGCAGGAACAGTTAGAAATTATAGGTTTCACTCTGTTTTCTCCTATATTGACAGATGCAGTTAGAACTCTAAATCAAACACGGTTTGTGCTAGCTTCTTGAAACTTGACACAATAAAGTAGTTCTACGTTCTATCTCTAAGGTTTGTTTCCTCTTGTATCCTAAAGCTGGGACTGGCGAATAACACTTATACTGAAAGGGGTTGCCAAACTTCCAACACACTAGAGTCTCCTGAAATCTCAAAATATATTTTTTCATCCAATCTTCATGATACTTTCAAGTAATGATCAGTACACCAATCCCACTTGGATGCCAAAGTTTAGTTCTCCTAGATTGAAGCATTCTTTTGGAGTAACAGTTTGAATTTTTAGGTTTCACTCTGTTTTCTCCTATATTGACAAATGTAGTTCGAACTCTAAATCAAACACGGTTTGTGCTAGCTTCTTGAAACTTGAAACAGTAAAGTAGTTCTACATTCTATTTTTATTTTTTGTTTCCTCTGGATGTTGACCTAAGCAGAGACTGACGAAAGACACATTCAATGAAAGGCGTTGTTAGGCTGCCAAAATACTACAGTCTCCTGAAATCTCAACATATTTTTTTTTTGACATTCATGATAATTTCAAGTAATGAGCAGTACAAAAATAAACGTGGATGTTCAAGTTTCGTTCTCCTAGCTTGAAGCATTCGTTTGCCGAAACAGTTTGAATTTTTACTTTTCACTCTGTTTTCTCCTATATTGACAGATGCAGTTCGAACTCTAAATCAAACATGGTTTGTGCTAGCTTCTTGAAACTTGACACAATAAAGTAGTTCTACGTTCTATCTCTAAGGTTTGTTTCCTCTTGATGTAGCCTTAAGTAGAGACTGGCGAATAACACTTTCAATGAAAGGCGTTGTTAAGCTTCCATAAAACTACCGTCTCCTGAATTCTCAACATATATCTTTTCATCCAATCTTCATGATTCTTTCAAGTATTGATCAGTACACCAATCAAACGTGGATGCCCAAGTTTTGTTCTTCTAGGTTGTAGCATTCGTTTGCAGGAAGAGTTAGAAATTATAGGTTTCACTCTGTTTTCTCCTATATTGACAGATGCAGTTAGAACTCTAAATCAAACACGGTTTGTGCTAGCTTCTTGAAACTTGACACAATAAAGTAGTTCTACGTTCTATCTCTAAGGTTTGTTTCCTCTTGTATCCTAAAGCTGGGACTGGCGAATAACACTTATACTGAAAGGGGTTGCCAAACTTCCAACACACTAGAGTCTCCTGAAATCTCAACATATATTTTTTCATCCAATCTTCATGATACTTTCAAGTAATGATCAGTACACCAATCCCAGTTGGATGCCAAAGTTTAGTTCTCCTAGATTGAAGCATTCTTTTGGAGTAACAGTTTGAATTTTTAGGTTTCACTCTGTTTTCTCCTATATTGACAAATGTAGTTCGAACTCTAAATCAAACAGGGTTTGGACTAGCTTCTTGAAACTTGAAACAGTAAAGTAGTTCTACATTCTATTTTTATATTTTGTTTCCTCTGGATGTAGACCTAAGCAGAGACTGACGAAAGACACATTCAATGAAAGGCTTTGTTAGGCTGCCAAAATACTACAGTCTCCTGAAATCTCAACATATTATTTCTCGACCTTCATGATAATTTCAAGTATTGAGCAGTACACCAATAAAACGTGGATGTTCAAGTTTCGTTCTCCTAGGTTGAAGCATTCGTTTGCAGTAACAGTTTGAATTTTTAGTTGTCACTCTGTTTTCTCCTATATTGACAGATGCAGTTCGAACTCTAAATCAAACATGGTTTGTGCTAGCTTCTTGAAACTTGACACAATAAAGTAGTTCTACGTTCTATCTCTAAGGTTTCTTTCCTCTTGATGTAGCCTTAAGCAGAGACTGGCGAATAACACTTTCAATGAAAGGCGTTGTTAAGCTTCCAAAAAACTACCGTCTCCTGAAATCTCAACATATATCTTTTCATCCAATCTTCATGATTCTTTCAAGTATTGATCAGTACACCAATCAAACGTGGATGCCCAAGTTTTGTTCTTCTAGGTTGTAGCATTCGTTTGCAGGAACAGTTAGAAATTATAGGTTTCACTCTGTTTTCTCCTATATTGACAGATGCAGTTAGAACTCTAAATCAAACACGGTTTGTGCTAGCTTCTTGAAACTTGACACAATAAAGTAGTTCTACGTTCTATCTCTAAGGTTTGTTTCCTCTTGTATCCTAAAGCTGGGACTGGCGAATAACACTTATACTGAAAGGGGTTGCCAAACTTCCAACACACTAGAGTCTCCTGAAATCTCAACATATATTTTTTCATCCAATCTTCATGATACTTTCAAGTAATGATCAGTACACCAATCCCACTTGGATGCCAAAGTTTAGTTCTCCTAGATTGAAGCATTCTTTTGGAGTAACAGTTTGAATTTTTAGGTTTCACTCTGTTTTCTCCTATATTGACAAATGTAGTTCGAACTCTAAATCAAACAGGGTTTGGACTAGCTTCTTGAAACTTGAAACAGTAAAGTAGTTCTACATTCTATTTTTATATTTTGTTTCCTCTGGATGTAGACCTAAGCAGAGACTGACGAAAGACACATTCAATGAAAGGCGTTGTTAGGCTGCCAAAATACTACAGTCTCCTGAAATCTCAACATATTATTTCTCGACCTTCATGATAATTTCAAGTATTGAGCAAGTACACCAATAAAACGTGGATGTTCAAGTTTCGTTCTCCTAGGTTGAAGCATTCGTTTGCAGTAACAGTTTGAATTTTTAGTTTTCACTCTGTTTTCTCCTATATTGACAGATGCAGTTCGAACACTAAATCAAACATGGTTTGTGCTAGCTTCTTGAAACTTGACACAATAAAGTAGTTCTACGTTCTATCTCTAAGGTTTCTTTCCTCTTGATGTAGCCTTAAGCAGAGACTGGCGAATAACACTTTCAATGAAAGGCGTTGTTAAGCTTCCAAAAAACTACCGTCTCCTGAAATCTCAACATATATTTTTTCATCCAATCTTCATGATTCTTTCAAGTATTGACCAGTACACCAATCAAACGTGGATGCCCAAGTTTTGTTCTTCTAGGTTGTAGCATTCGTTTGCAGGAACAGTTAGAAATTATAGGTTTCACTCTGTTTTCTCCTATATTGACAGATGCATTTCGAACTCTAAATCAAACACGGTTTGTGCTAGCTTCTTGAAACTTGACACAATAAAATAGTTCTACGTTCTATCTCTAAGGTTTGTTTCCTCTTGTATCCTAAAGCTGGGACTGGCGAATAACACTTATACTGAAAGGGGTTGCCAAACTTCCAACACACTAGAGTCTCCTGAAATCTCAACATATATTTTTTCATCCAATCTTCATGATACTTTCAAGTAATGATCAGAACACCAATCCCACTTGGATGCCAAAGTTTAGTTCTCCTAGATTGAAGCATTCTTTTGGAGTAACAGTTTGAATTTTTAGGTTTCACTCTGTTTTCTCCTATATTGACAAATGTAGTTCGAACTCTAAATCAAACACGGTTTGTGCTAGCTTCTTGAAACTTGAAACAGTAAAGTAGTTCTACATTCTATTTTTATTTTTTGTTTCCTCTGGATGTAGACCTAAGCAGAGACTCACGAAAGACACATTCAATGAAAGGCGTTGTTAGGCTGAAAAAATACCACAGTCTCCTGAAATCTCAACATATTTTTTTTCCGACCTTCATGATCATTTCAAGTAATGAGCAATACACCAATAAAACGTGGATGTTCAAGTTTTGTTCTCCTAGGTTGAATCATTCGTTTGCAGTAACAGTTTGAATTTTTAGTTTTCACTCTGTTTTCTCCTATATTGACAGATGCAGTTCGAACTCTAAATCAAACATGGTTTGTGCTAGCTTCTTGAAACTTGACACGATAAAGTAGTTCTACGTTCTATCTCTAAGGTTTGTTTCCTCTTGATGTAGCCTTAAGCAGACACTGGCGAATAACACTTTCAATGAAAGGCGTTGTTAAGCTTCCAAAAAACTACCGTCTCCTGAAATCTCAACATATATATTTTCATCCAATCTTCATGATTCTTTCAAGTATTGATCAGTACACCAATCAAACGTGGATGCCCAAGTTTTGTTCTTCTAGGTTGTAGCATTCGTTTGCAGGAAGAGTTAGAAATTATAGGTTTCACTCTGTTTTCTCCTATATTGACAGATGCAGTTAGAACTCTAAATCAAACACGGTTTGTGCTAGCTTCTTGAAACTTGACACAATAAAGTAGTTCTACGTTCTATCTCTAAGGTTTGTTTCCTCTTGTATCCTAAAGCTGGGACTGGCGACTAACACTTATACTGAAAGGGGTTGCCAAACTTCCAACACACTAGAGTCTCCTGAAATCTCAACATATATTTTTTCATCCAATCTTCATGATACTTTCAAGTAATGATCAGTACACCAATCCCACTTGGATGCCAAAGTCCAGTTCTCCTAGATTGAAGCATTCTTTTGGAGTAACAGTTTGAATTTTTAGGTTTCACTCTGTTTTCTCCTATATTGACAAATGTAGTTCGAACTCTAAATCAAACACGGTTTGTGCTAGCTTCTTGAAACTTGAAACAGTAAAGTAGTTCTACATTCAGTTTCTATTTTTTGTTTCCTCTGGATGTAGACCTAAGCAGAGACTGACGAAAGACACATTCAATGAAAGGCGTTGTTAGGCTGCCAAAATAATACAGTCTCCTGAAATCTCAACATATTTTTTTTCCCACCTTCATGATCATTTCAAGTAATGAGCAGTACACCAATAAAACGTGGATGTTCAAGTTTCGTTCTCCTAGCTTGAAGCATTCGTTTGCAGTAACAGTTTGAATTTTTAGTTTTCACTCTGTTTTCTCCTATATTGACAGAAGCAGTTCGAACTCTAAATCAAACATGGTTTGTGCTAGCTTCTTGAAACTTGACACTATAAAGTAGTTCTACGTTCTATCTCTAAGGTTTGTTTCCTTTTG
Source organism: Callospermophilus lateralis (assembly GCF_048772815.1). NCBI lineage: Eukaryota > Metazoa > Chordata > Mammalia > Rodentia > Sciuridae > Callospermophilus > Callospermophilus lateralis. The sequence goes on from NW_027513407.1 coordinate 6,223, forward strand.
ATGTAGCCTTAAGCAGAGACTGGCGAATAACACTTTCAATGAAAGGCGTTGTTAAGCTTCCAAAAAACTACCGTCTCCTGAAATCTCAACATATGTCTTTTCATCCAATCTTCATGACTCTTTCAAGTATTGATCAGTACACCAATCAAACGTGGATGCCCAAGTTTTGTTCTTCTAGGTTGTAGCATTCGTTTGCAGGAACAGTTAGAAATTATAGGTTTCACTCTGTTTTCTCCTATATTGACAGATGCAGTTAGAACTCTAAATCAAACACGGTTTGTGCTAGCTTCTTGAAACTTGACACAATAAAGTAGTTCTACGTTCTATCTCTAAGGTTTGTTTCCTCTTGTATCCTAAAGCTGGGACTGGCGAATAACACTTATACTGAAAGGGCTTGCCAAACTTCCAACACACTAGAGTCTCCTGAAATCTCAAAATATATTTTTTCATACAATCTTCATGATACTTTCAAGTAATGATCAGTACACCAATCCCACTTGGATGCCAAAGTTTAGTTCTCCTAGATTGAAGCATTCTTTTGGAGTAACAGTTTGAATTTTTAGGTTTCACTCTGTTTTCTCCTATATTGACAGATGCAGTTCGAACTCTAAATCAAACATGGTTTGTGCTAGCTTCTTGAAACTTGACACTATAAAGTAGTTCTACGTTCTATCTCTAAGGTTTGTTTTCTCTTGATGTAGCCTTAAGCAGAGACTGGCGAATAACACTTTCAATGAAAGGCGTTGTTAAGCTTCCGAAAAACTACCGTCTCCTGAAATCTCAACATATAACTTTTCATCCAATCACATGATTCTTTCAAGTATTGATCAGTACACCAATCAAACGTGGATGCCCAAGTTTTGTTCTTCTAGGTTGTAGCATTCGTTTGCAGGAACAGTTAGAAATTATAGGTTTCACTCTGTTTTCTCCTATATTGACAGATGCAGTTAGAACTCTAAATCAAACACGGTTTGTGCTAGCTTCTTGAAACTTGACACAATAAAGTAGTTCTAAGTTCTATCTCTAAGGTTTCTTTCCTCTTGTATCCTAAAGCTGGGACTGGCGAATAACACTTATACTGAAAGGGGTTGCCAAACTTCCAACACACTAGAGTCTCCTGAAATTTCAACATATATTTTTTCATCCAATCTTCATGATACTTTCAAGTAATGATCAGTACACCAATCCCACTTGGATGCCAAAGTTTAGTTCTCCTAGATTGAAGCATTCTTTTGGAGTAACAGTTTGAATTTTTAGGTTTCACTGTGTTTTCTCCTATATTGACAAATGTAGTTCGAACTCTAAATCAAACACGGTTTGTGCTAGCTTCTTGAAACTTGAAACAGTAAAGTAGTTCTACATTCTATTTTTATTTTTTGTTTCCTCTGGATGTAGACCTAAGCAGAGACTCACGAAAGACACATTCAATGAAAGGCGTTGTTAGGCTGCCAAAATACCACAGTCTCCTGAAATCTCAACATATTTTTTTTCCGACCTTCATGATCATTTCAAGTAATGAGCAATACACCAATAAAACGTGGATGTTCAAGTTTCGTTCTCCTAGGTTGAAGCATTCGTTTGCGGTAACAGTTTGAATTTTTAGTTTTCACTCTGTTTTCTCCTATATTGACAGATGCAGTTCGAACTCTAAATCAAACATGGTTTGTGCTAGCTTCTTGAAACTTGACACGATAAAGTAGTTCTACGTTCTATCTCTAAGGTTTGTTTCCTCTTGATGTAGCCTTAAGCAGACACTGGCGAATAACACTTTCAATGAAAGGCGTTGTTAAGCTTCCAAAAAACTACCGTCTCCTGAAATCTCAACATATATATTTTCATCCAATCTTCATGATTCTTTCAAGTATTGATCAGTACACCAATCAAACGTCGATGCCCAAGTTTTGTTCTTCTAGGTTGTAGCATTCGTTTGCAGGAAGAGTTAGAAATTATAGGTTTCACTCTGTTTTCTCCTATATTGACAGATGCAGTTAGAACTCTAAATCAAACACGGTTTGTGCTAGCTTCTTGAAACTTGACACAATAAAGTAGTTCTACGTTCTATCTCTAAGGTTTGTTTCCTCTTGTATCCTAAAGCTGGGACTGGCGACTAACACTTATACTGAAAGGGGTTGCCAAACTTCCAACACACTAGAGTCTCCTGAAATCTCAACATATATTTTTTCATCCAATCTTCATGATACTTTCAAGTAATGATCAGTACACCAATCCCACTTGGATGCCAAAGTCCAGTTCTCCTAGATTGAAGCATTCTTTTGGAGTAACAGTTTGAATTTTTAGGTTTCACTCTGTTTTCTCCTATATTGACAAATGTAGTTCGAACTCTAAATCAAACACGGTTTGTGCTAGCTTCTTGAAACTTGAAACAGTAAAGTAGTTCTACATTCAGTTTCTATTTTTTGTTTCCTCTGGATGTAGACCTAAGCAGAGACTGACGAAAGACACATTCAATGAAAGGCGTTGTTAGGCTGCCAAAATAATACAGTCTCCTGAAATCTCAACATATTTTTTTCCCACCTTCATGATCATTTCAAGTAATGAGCAGTACACCAATAAAACGTAGATGTTCAAGTTTCGTTCTCCTAGCTTGAAGCATTCGTTTGCAGTAACAGTTTGAATTTTTAGTTTTCACTCTGTTTTCTCCTATATTGACAGAAGCAGTTCGAACTCTAAATCAAACATGGTTTGTGCTAGCTTCTTGAAACTTGACACTATAAAGTAGTTCTACGTTCTATCTCTAAGGTTTGTTTCCTTTTGATGTAGCCTTAAGCAGAGACTGGCGAATAACAGTTTCAATGAAAGGCGTTGTTAAGCTTCCAAAAAACTACCGTCTCCTGAAATCTCAACATATGTCTTTTCATCCAATCTTCATGACTCTTTCAAGTATTGATCAGTACACAAATCAAACGTGGATGCCCAAGTTTTGTTCTTCTAGGTTGTAGCATTCGTTTGCAGGAACAGTTAGAAATTATAGGTTTCACTCTGTTTTCTCCTATATTGACAGATGCAGTTAGAACTCTAAATCAAACACGGTTTGTGCTAGCTTCTTGAAACTTGACACAATAAAGTAGTTCTACGTTCTATCTCTAAGGTTTGTTTCCTCTTGTATCCTAAAGCTGGGACTGGCGAATAACACTTATACTGAAAGGGGTTGCCAAACTTCCAACACACTAGAGTCTCCTGAAATCTCAACATATATTTTTTCATCCAATCTTCATGATACTTTCAAGTAATGATCAGTACACCAATCCCACTTGGATGCCAAAGTTTAGTTCTCCTAGATTGAAGCATTCTTTTGGAGTAACAGTTTGAATATTTAGGTTTCACTCTGTTTTCTCCTATATTGACAAATGTAGTTCGAACTCTAAATCAAACACGGTTTGTGCTAGCTTCTTGAAACTTGAAACAGTAAAGTAGTTCTACATTCTATTTTTATTTTTTGTTTCCTCTGGATGTTGACCTAAGCAGAGACTGACGAAAGACACATTCAATGAAAGGCGTTGTTAGGCTGCCAAAATACTACAGTCTCCTGAAATCTCAACATATTTTTTTTTTGACATTCATGATAATTTCAAGTAATGAGCAGTACAAAAATAAAACGTGGATGTTCAAGTTTCGTTCTCCTAGCTTGAAGCATTCGTTTGCCGTAACAGTTTGAATTTTTACTTTTCACTCTGTTTTCTCCTATATTGACAGATGCAGTTCGAACTCTAAATCAAACATGGTTTGTGCTAGCTTCTTGAAACTTGACACAATAAAGTAGCTCTACGTTCTATCTCTAAGGTTTGTTTCCTCTTGATGTAGCCTTAAGTAGAGACTGGCGAATAACACTTTCAATGAAAGGCGTTGTTAAGCTTCCATAAAACTACCGTCTCCTGAATTCTCAACATATATCTTTTCATCCAATCTTCATGATTCTTTCAAGTATTGATCAGTACACCACTCAAACGTGGATGCCCAAGTTTTGTTCTTCTAGGTTGTAGCATTCGTTTGCAGGAAGAGTTAGAAATTATAGGTTTCACTCTGTTTTCTCCTATATTGACAGATGCAGTTAGAACTCTAAATCAAACACGGTTTGTGCTAGCTTCTTGAAACTTGACACAATAAAGTAGTTCTACGTTCTATCTCTAAGGTTTGTTTCCTCTTGTATCCTAAAGCTGGGACTGGCGAATAACACTTATACTGAAAGGGCTTGCCAAACTTCCAACACACTAGAGTCTCCTGAAATCTCAACATATATTTTTTCATCCAATCTTCATGATAGTTTCAAGTAATGATCAGTACACCAATCCCACTTGGATGCCAAAGTTTAGTGCTCCTAGATTGAAGCATTCTTTTGGAGTAACAGTTTGAATTTTTAGGTTTCACTCTGTTTTCTCCTATATTGACAGATGCAGTTCGAACTCTAAATCAAACATGGTTTGTGCTAGCTTCTTGAAACTTGATACAATAAAGTAGTTCTACGTTCTATCTCTAAGGTTTGTTTTCTCTTGATGTAGCCTTAAGCAGAGACTGGCGAATAACACTATCAATGAAAGGCGTTGTTAAGCTTCCGAAAAACTACCGTCTCCTGAAATCTCAACATATAACTTTTCATCCAATCACATGATTCTTTCAAGTATTGATCAGTACACCAATCAAACGTGGATGCCCAAGTTTTGTTCTTCTAGGTTGTAGCATTCGTTTGCAGGAACAGTTAGAAATTATAGGTTTCACTCTGTTTTCTCCTATATTGACAGATGCAGTTAGAACTCTAAATCAAACGAGGTTTGTGCTAGCTTCTTGAAACTTGACACAATAATGTAGTTCTACATTCTATCTCTAAGGTTTCTTTCCTCTTGTATCCTAAAGCTGGGACTGGCGAATAACACTTATACTGAAAGGGATTGCCAATCTTCCAACACACTAGAGTCTCCAGAAATCTCAACATATATTTTTTCATCCAATCTTCATGATACTTTCAAGTAATGATCAGTACACCAATCCCACTTGGATGCCAAAGTTTAGTTCTCCTAGATTGAAGCATTCTTTTGGAGTAACAGTTTGAATTTTTAGGTTTCACTCTGTTTTCTCCTATATTGACAAATGTAGTTCGAACTCTAAATCAAACACGGTTTGTGCTAGCTTCTTGAAACTTGAAACAGTAAAGTAGTTCTACATTCAGTTTCTATTTTTTGTTTCCTCTAGATGTAGACCTAAGCAGAGACTGACGAAAGACACATTCAATGAAAGGCGTTGTTAGGGTGCCAAAATAATACAGTCTCCTGAAATCTCAACATATTTTTTTTTCCGACCTTCATGATCATTTCAAGTAATGAGCAGTACACCAATAAAACGTGGATGTTCAAGTTTCGTTCTCCTAGCTTGAAGCATTCGTTTGCAGTAACAGTTTGAATTTTAGTTTTCACTCTGTTTTCTCCTATATTGACAGAAGCAGTTCGAACTCTAAATCAAACATGGTTTGTGCTAGCTTCTTGAAACTTGACACGATAAAGTAGTTCTACGTTCTATCTCTAAGGTTTGTTTCCTCTTGATGTAGCCTTAAGCAGACACTGGCGAATAACACTTTCAATGAAAGGCGTTGTTAAGCTTCCAAAAAACTACCGTCTCCTGAAATCTCAACATATATATTTTCATCCAATCTTCATGATTCTTTCAAGTATTGATCAGTACACCAATCAAACGTGGATGCCCAAGTTTTGTTCTTCTAGGTTGTAGCATTCGTTTGCAGGAACAGTTAGAAATTATAGGTTTCACTCTGTTTTCTCCTATATTGACAGATGCAGTTAGAACTCTAAATCAAACACGGTTTGTGCTAGCTTCTTGAAACTTGACACAATAAAGTAGTTCTACGTTCTATCTCTAAGGTTTGTTTCCTCTTGTATCCTAAAGCTGGGACTGGCGACTAACTCTTATACTGAAAGGGGTTGCCAAACTTCCAACACACTAGAGTCTCCTGAAATCTCAACATATATTTTTTCATCCAATCTTCATGATACTTTCAAGTAATGATCAGTACACCAATCCCACTTGGATGCCAAAGTTTAGTTCTCCTAGATTGAAGCATTCTTTTGGAGTAACAGTTTGAATTTTTAGGTGTCACTCTGTTTTCTCCTATATTGACAAATGTAGTTCGAACTCTAAATCAAACACGGTTTGTGCTAGCTTCTTGAAACTTGAAACAGTAAAGTAGTTCTACATTCAGTTTCTATTTTTTGTTTCCTCTGGATGTAGACCTAAGCAGAGACTGACGAAAGACACATTCAATGAAAGGCGTTGTTAGGCTGCCAAAATAATACAGTCTCCTGAAATCTCAACATATTTTTTTTCCGACCTTCATGATCATTTCAAGTAATGAGCAGTACACCAATAAAACGTGGATGTTCAAGTTTCTTTCTCCTAGCTTGAAGCATTCGTTTGCAGTAACAGTTTGAATTTTTAGTTTTCACTCTGTTTTCTCCTATATTGACAGAAGCAGTTCGAACTCTAAATCAAACATGGTTTGTGCTAGCTTCTTGAAACTTGACACGATAAAGTAGTTCTACGTTCTATCTCTAAGGTTTGTTTCCTCTTGATGTAGCCTTAAGCAGACACTGGCGAATAACACTTTCAATGAAAGGCGTTGTTAAGCTTCCAAAAAACTACCGTCTCCTGAAATCTCAACATATATATTTTCATCCAATCTTCATGATTCTTTCAAGTATTGATCAGTACACCAATCAAACGTGGATGCCCAAGTTTTGTTCTTCTAGGTTGTAGCATTCGTTTGCAGGAACAGTTAGAAATTATAGGTTTCACTCTGTTTTCTCCTATATTGACAGATGCAGTTAGAACTCTAAATCAAACACGGTTTGTGCTAGCTTCTTGAAACTTGACACAATAAAGTAGTTCTACGTTCTATCTCTAAGGTTTGTTTCCTCTTGTATCCAAAAGCAGGGACTGGCGAATAACACTTATACTGAAAGGGGTTGCCAAACTTCCAACACACTAGAGTCTCCTGAAATCTCAACATATATTTTTTCATCCAATCTTCATGATACTTTCAAGTAATGATCAGTACACCAATCCCACTTGGATGCCAAAGTTTACTTCTCCTAGATTGAAGCATTCTTTTGGAGTAACAGTTTGAATTTTTAGGTTTCACTCTGTTTTCTCCTATATTGACAGATGCAGTTCGAACTCTATATCAAACATGGTTTGTGCTAGCTTCTTGAAACTTGACACAATAAAGTAGTTCTATGTTCTATCTCTAAGGTTTGTTTCCTCTTGATGTAGCCTTAAGCAGAGACTGGCGAATAACACTTTCAATGAAAGGCGTTGTTAAGCTTCCAAAAAACTACCGTCTCCTGAAATCTCAACATATATCTTTTCATCCAATCTTCATGATTCTTTCAAGTATTGATCAGTACACCAATCAAACGTGGATGCCCAAGTTTTGTTCTTCTAGGTTGTAGCATTCGTTTGCAGGAACAGTTAGAAATTATAGGTTTCACTCTGTTTTCTCCTATATTCACAGATGCAGTTAGAACTCTAAATCAAACACGGTTTGTGCTAGCTTCTTGAAACTTGACACAGTAAAGTAGTTCTACGTTCTATCTCTAAGGTTTGTTTCCTCTTGTATCCTAAAGCTGGGACCTGCGAATAGCACTTATACTGAAAGGGGTTGCCAAACTTCCAACACACTAGAGTCTCCTGAAATTTCAACATATATTTTTTCATCCAGTCTTCATGATACTTTCAAGTAATGATCAGTACACCAATCCCACTTGGATGCCAAAGTTTAGTTCTCCTAGATTGAAGCATTCTTTTGGAGTAACAGTTTGAATTTTTAGGTGTCACTCTGTTTTCTTTTATATTGACAAATGTAGTTCGAACTCTAAATCAAACACGGTTTGTGCTAGCTTCTTGAAACTTGAAACAGTAAACTAGTTCTACATTCTATTTTTATTTTTTGTTTCCTCTGGATGTAGACCTAAGCAGAGACTGACGAAAGACACATTCAATGAAAGGTGTTGTTAGGCTGCCAAAATACCACAGTCTCCTGAAATCTCAACATATTTTTTTTCCTTCCTTCATGATCATTTCAAGTAATGAGCAGTACACCAATAAAACGTGGATGTTCAAGTTTCGTTCTCCTAGGTTGAAGCATTCGTTTGCAGTAACAGTTTGAATTTTTAGTTTTCACTCTGTTTTCTCCTATATTGACAGATGCAGTTCGAACTCTAAATCAAACATGGTTTGTGCTAGCTTCTTGAAACTTGACACGATAAAGTAGTTCTACGTTCTATCTCTAAGGTTTGTTTCCTCTTGATGTAGCCTTAAGCAGACACTGGCGAATAACACTTTCAATGAAAGGCGTTGTTAAGCTTCCAAAAAACTACCGTCTCCAAATCTCAACATATATATTTTCATCCAATCTTCATGATTCTTTCAAGTATTGATCAGTACACCAATCAAACGTGGATGCCCAAGTTTTGTTCTTCTAGGTTGTAGCATTCGTTTGCAGGAACAGTTAGAAATTATAGGTTTCACTCTGTTTTCTCCTATATTGACAGATGCAGTTAGAACTCTAAATCAAACACGGTTTGTGCTAGCTTCTTGAAACTTGACACAATAAAGTAGTTCTACGTTCTATCTCTAAGGTTGTTTCCTCTTGTATCCTAAAGCTGGGACTGGCGACTAACTCTTATACTGAAAGGGGTTGCCAAACTTCCAACACACTAGAGTCTCCTGAAATCTCAACATATATTTTTTCATCCAATCTTCATGATACTTTCAAGTAATGATCAGTACACCAGTCCCACTTGGATGCCAAAGTTTAGTTCTCCTAGATTGAAGCATTCTTTTGGAGTAACAGTTTGAATTTTTAGGTTTCTCTCTGTTTTCTCTTATATTGACAAATGTAGTTTGAACTCTAAATCAAACACGGTTTGTGCTAGCTTCTTGAAACTTGAAACAGTAAAGTAGTTCTACATTCTATTTTTATTTTTTGTTTCCTCTGGATGTAGACCTAAGCAGAGACTGACGAAAGACACATTCAATGAAAGGCGTTGTTAGGCTGCCGAAATACTACAGTCTCCTGAAATCTCAACATATTTTTTTTCCGACCTTCACGATCATTTCAAGTAATGAGCAGTACACCAATAAAACGTGGATGTTCAAGTTTCGTTCTCCTAGCTTGAAGCATTCGTTTGCAGTAACAGTTTGAATTTTTAGTTTTCACTCTGTTTTCTCCTATATTGACAGAAGCAGTTCGAACTCTAAATCAAACATGGTTTGTGCTAGCTTCTTGAAACTTGACACAATAAAGTAGTTCTACGTTCTATCTCTAAGGTTTGTTTCCTTTTGATGTAGCCTTAAGCAGAGACTGGCGAATAACACTTTCAATGAAAGGCGTTGTTAAGCTTCCAAAAAACTACCGTCTCCTGAAATCTCAACATATATTTTTTCATCCAATCTTCATGATTCTTTCAAGTATTGATCAGTACACCAATCAAACGTGGATGCCCAAGTTTTGTTCTTCTAGGTTGTAGCATTCGTTTGCAGGAACAGTTAGAAATTATAGGTTTCACTCTGTTTTCTCCTATATTGACAGAGGCAGATAGAACTGTAAATCAAACACGGTTTGTGCTAGCTTCTTGAAACTTGACACAATAAAGTAGTTCTACGTTCTATCTCTAAGGTTTGTTTCCTCTTGTATCCTAAAGCTGGGACTGGCGAATAACACTTATACTGAAAGGGGTTGCCAAACTTCCAACACACTAGAGTCTGCTGAAATCTCAACATATATTTTTTCATCCAATCTTCATGATACTTTCAAGTAATGGTCAGTACACCAATCCCACTTGGATGCCAAAGTTTAGTTCTCCTAGATTGAAGCATTCTTTTGGAGTAACAGTTTGAATTTTTAGGTTTCACTCTGTTTTCTCCTATATTGACAGATGCAGTTCGAACTCTATATCAAACATGGTTTGTGCTAGCTTCTTAAAACTTGACACAATAAAGTAGTTCTATGTTCTATCTCTAAGGTTTGTTTCCTCTTGATGTAGCCTTAAGCAGAGACTGGCGAATAACACTTTCAATGAAAGGCGTTGTTAAGCTTTCAAAAAACTACCGTCTCCTGAAATCTCAACATATATCTTTTCATCCAATCTTCATGATTCATTCAAGTATTGATCAGTACACCAATCAAACGTGGATGCCCAAGTTTTGTTCTTCTAGGTTGTAGCATTCGTTTGCAGGAACAGTTAGAAATTATAGGTTTCACTCTGTTTTCTCCTATATTGACAGATGCAGTTAGAACTCTAAATCAAACACGGTTTGTGCTAGCTTCTTGAAACTTGACACAGTAAAGTAGTTCTACGTTCTATCTCTAAGGTTTGTTTCCTCTTGTATCCTAAAGCTGGGACCTGCGAATAGCACTTATACTGAAAGGGGTTGCCAAACTTCCAACACACTAGAGTCTCCTGAAATTTCAACATATATTTTTTCATCCAGTCTTCATGATACTTTCAAGTAATGATCAGTACACCAATCCCACTTGGATGCCAAAGTTTAGTTCTCCTAGATTGAAGCATTCTTTTGGAGTAACAGTTTGAATTTTTAGGTGTCACTCTGTTTTCTTTTATATTGACAAATGTAGTTCGAACTCTAAATCAAACACGGTTTGTGCTAGCTTCTTGAAACTTGAAACAGTAAACTAGTTCTACATTCTATTTTTATTTTTTGTTTCCTCTGGATGTAGACCTAAGCAGAGACTGACGAAAGACACATTCAATGAAAGGTGTTGTTAGGCTGCCAAAATACCACAGTCTCCTGAAATCTCAACATATTTTTTTTCCGACCTTCATGATCATTTCAAGTAATGAGCAGTACACCAATAAAACGTGGATGTTCAAGTTTCGTTCTCCTAGGTTGAAGCATTCGTTTGCAGTAACAGTTTGAATTTTTAGTTTTCACTCTGTTTTCTCCTATATTGACAGATGCAGTTCGAACTCTAAATCAAACATGGTTTGTGCTAGCTTCTTGAAACTTGACACGATAAAGTAGTTCTACGTTCTATCTCTAAGGTTTGTTTCCTCTTGATGTAGCCTTAAGCAGACACTGGCGAATAACACTTTCAATGAAAGGCGTTGTTAAGCTTCCAAAAACTACCGTCTCCTGATATCTCAACATATATATTTTCATCCAATCTTCATGATTCTTTCAAGTATTGATCAGTACACCAGTCAAACGTGGATGCCCAAGTTTTGTTCTTCTAGGTTGTAGCATTCGTTTGCAGGAACAGTTAGAAATTATAGGTTTCACTCTGTTTTCTCCTATATTGACAGATGCAGTTAGAACTCTAAATCAAACACGGTTTGTGCTAGCTTCTTGAAACTTGACACAATAAAGTAGTTCTACGTTCTATCTCTAAGGTTTGTTTCCTCTTGTATCCTAAAGCTGGGACTGGCGACTAACTCTTATACTGAAAGGGGTTGCCAAACTTCCAACACACTAGAGTCTCCTGAAATCTCAACATATATTTTTTCATCCAATCTTCATGATACTTTCAAGTAATGATCAGTACACCAATCCCACTTGGATGCCAAAGTTTAGTTCTCCTAGATTGAAGCATTCTTTTGGAGTAACAGTTTGAATTTTTAGGTTTCACTCTGTTTTCTCTTATATTGACAAATGTAGTTCGAACTCTAAATCAAACACGGTTTGTGCTAGCTTCTTGAAACTTGAAACAGTAAAGTAGTTCTACATTCTATTTTTATTTTTTGTTTCCTCTGGATGTAGACCTAAGCAGAGACTGACGAAAGACACATTCAATGAAAGGCGTTGTTAGGCTGCCGAAATACTACAGTCTACTGAAATCTCAACATACTTTTTTTTCCGACCTTCACGATCATTTCAAGTAATGAGCAGTACACCAATAAAACGTGGATGTTCAAGTTTCGTTCTCCTAGCTTGAAGCATTCGTTTGCAGTAACAGTTTGAATTTTTAGTTTTCACTCTGTTTTCTCCTATATTGACAGAAGCAGTTCGAACTCTAAATCAAACATGGTTTGTGCTAGCTTCTTGAAACTTGACACAATAAAGTAGTTCTACGTTCTATCTCTAAGGTTTGTTTCCTTTTGATGTAGCCTTAAGCAGAGACTGGCAAATAACACTTTCAATGAAAGGCGTTGTTAAGCTTCCAAAAAACTACCGTCTCCTGAAATCTCAACATATATTTTTTCATCCAATCTTCATGATTCTTTCAAGTATTGATCAGTACACCAATCAAACGTGGATGCCCAAGTTTTGTTCTTCTAGGTTGTAGCATTCGTTTGCAGGAACAGTTAGAAATTATAGGATTCACTCTGTTTTCTCCTATATTGCCAGAGGCAGATAGAACTCTAAATCAAACACGGTTTGTGCTAGCTTCTTGAAACTTGACACAATAAAGTAGTTCTACGTTCTATCTCTAAGGTTTGTTTCCTCTTGTATCCTAAAGCTGGGACTGGCGAATAACACTTATACTGAAAGGGGTTGCCAAACTTCCAACACACTAGAGTCTCCTGAAATCTCAACATATATTTTTTCATCCAATCTTCATGATACTTTCAAGTAATGATCAGTACACCAATCCCACTTGGATGCCAAAGTTTAGTTCTCCTAGATTGAAGCATTCTTTTGGAGTAACAGTTTGAATTTTTAGGTTTCACTCTGTTTTCTCTTATATTGACAAATGTAGTTCGAACTCTAAATCAAACACGGTTTGTGCTAGCTTCTTGAAACTTGAAACAGTAAAGTAGTTCTACATTCTATTTTTATTTTTTGTTTCCTCTGGATGTAGACCTAAGCAGAGTCTGACGAAAGACACATTCAATGAAAGGCATTGTTAGGCTGCCAAAATACTACAGTCTCCTGAAATCTCAACATATTTTTTTTCCGACCTTCATGATCATTTCAAGTAATGAGCAGTACACCAATAAAACGTGGATGTTCAAGTTTCGTTCTCCTAGCTTGAAGCATTCGTTTGCAGTAACAGTTTGAATTTTTAGTTTTCACTCTGTTTTCTCCTATATTGACAGATGCAGTTCGAACTCTAAATCAAACATGGTTTCTGCTAGCTTCTTGAAACTTGACACAATAAAGTAGTTCTACGTTCTATCTCTAAGGTTTGTTTCCTTTTGATGTAGCCTTAAGCAGAGACTGGCGAATAACACTTTCAATGAAAGGCGTTGTTAAGCTTCCAAAAAACTACCGTCTCCTGAAATCTCAACATATATTTTTTCATCCAATCTTCATGATTCTTTCAAGTATTGATCAGTACACCAATCAAACGTGGATGCCCAAGTTTTGTTCTTCTAGGTTGTAGCATTCGTTTGCAGGAACAGTTAGAAATTATAGGTTTCACTCTGTTTTCTCCTATATTGACAGAGGCAGATAGAACTCTAAATCAAACACGGTTTGTGCTAGCTTCTTGAAACTTGACACAATAAAGTAGTTCTACGTTCTATCTCTAAGGTTTGTTTCCTCTTGTATCCTAAAGCTGGGACTGGCGAATAACACTTATACTGAAAGGGGTTGCCAAACTTCCAACACACTAGAGTCTCCTGAAATCTCAACATATATTTTTTCATCCAATCTTCATGATACTTTCAAGTAATGATCAGTACACCAATCCCACTTGGATGCCAAAGTTTAGTTCTCCTAGATTGAAGCATTCTTTTGGAGTAACAGTTTGAATTTTTAGGTTTCACTCTGTTTTCTCCTATATTGACAGATGCAGTTCGAACTCTATATCAAACATGGTTTGTGCTAGCTTCTTGAAACTTGACACAATAAAGTAGTTCTATGTTCTATCTCTAAGGTTTGTTTCCTCTTGATGTAGCCTTAAGCAGAGACTGGCGAATAACACTTTCAATGAAAGGCGTTGTTAAGCTTCCAAAAAACTACCGTCTCCTGAAATCTCAACATATATCTTTTCATCCAATCTTCATGATTCTTTCAAGTATTGATCAGTACACCAATCAAACGTGGATGCCCAAGTTTTGTTCTTCTAGGTTGTAGCATTCGTTTGCAGGAACAGTTAGAAATTATAGGTTTCACTCTGTTTTCTCCTATATTCACAGATGCAGTTAGAACTCTAAATCAAACACGGTTTGTGCTAGCTTCTTGAAACTTGACACAGTAAAGTAGTTCTACGTTCTATCTCTAAGGTTTGTTTCCTCTTGTATCCTAAAGCTGGGACCTGCGAATAGCACTTATACTGAAAGGGGTTGCCAAACTTCCAACACACTAGAGTCTCCTGAAATTTCAACATATATTTTTTCATCCAGTCTTCATGATACTTTCAAGTAATGATCAGTACACCAATCCCACTTGCATGCCAAAGTTTAGTTCTCCTAGATTGAAGCATTCTTTTGGAGTAACAGTTTGAATTTTTAGGTGTCACTCTGTTTTCTTTTATATTGACAAATGTAGTTCGAACTCTAAATCAAACACGGTTTGTGCTAGCTTCTTGAAACTTGAAACAGTAAACTAGTTCTACATTCTATTTTTATTTTTTGTTTCCTCTGGATGTAGACCTAAGCAGAGACTGACGAAAGACACATTCAATGAAAGGTGTTGTTAGGCTGCCAAAATACCACAGTCTCCTGAAATCTCAACATATTTTTTTTCCGACCTTCATGATCATTTCAAGTAATGAGCAGTACACCAATAAAACGTGGATGTTCAAGTTTCGTTCTCCTAGGTTGAAGCATTCGTTTGCAGTAACAGTTTGAATTTTTAGTTTTCACTCTGTTTTCTCCTATATTGACAGATGCAGTTCGAACTCTAAATCAAACATGGTTTGTGCTAGCTTCTTGAAACTTGACACGATAAAGTAGTTCTACGTTCTATCTCTAAGGTTTGTTTCCTCTTGATGTAGCCTTAAGCAGACACTGGCGAATAACACTTTCAATGAAAGGCGTTGTTAAGCTTCCAAAAAACTACCGTCTCCTGAAATCTCAACATATATATTTTCATCCAATCTTCATGATTCTTTCAAGTATTGATCAGTACACCAATCAAACGTGGATGCCCAAGTTTTGTTCTTCTAGGTTGTAGCATTCGTTTGCAGGAACAGTTAGAAATTATAGGTTTCACTCTGTTTTCTCCTATATTGACAGATGCAGTTAGAACTCTAAATCAAACACGGTTTGTGCTAGCTTCTTGAAACTTGACACAATAAAGTAGTTCTACGTTCTATCTCTAAGGTTTGTTTCCTCTTGTATCCTAAAGCTGGGACTGGCGACTAACTCTTATACTGAAAGGGGTTGCCAAACTTCCAACACACTAGAGTCTCCTGAAATCTCAACATATATTTTTTCATCCAATCTTCATGATACTTTCAAGTAATGATCAGTACACCAATCCCACTTGGATGCCAAAGTTTAGTTCTCCTAGACTGAAGCATTCTTTTGGAGTAACAGTTTGAATTTTTAGGTTTCACTCTGTTTTCTCTTATATTGACAAATGTAGTTCGAACTCTAAATCAAACACGGTTTGTGCTAGCTTCTTGAAACTTGAAACAGTAAAGTAGTTCTACATTCTATTTTTATTTTTTGATTCCTCTGGATGTAGACCTAAGCAGAGACTGACGAAAGACACATTCAATGAAAGGCGTTGTTAGGCTGCCGAAATACTACAGTCTCCTGAAATCTCAACATATTTTTTTTCCGACCTTCACGATCATTTCAAGTAATGAGCAGTACACCAATAAAACGTGGATGTTCAAGTTTCGTTCTCCTAGCTTGAAGCATTCGTTTGCAGTAACAGTTTGAATTTTTAGTTTTCACTCTGTTTTCTCCTATATTGACAGAAGCAGTTCGAACTCTAAATCAAACATGGTTTGTGCTAGCTTCTTGAAACTTGACACAATAAAGTAGTTCTACGTTCTATCTCTAAGGTTTGTTTCCTTTTGATGTAGCCTTAAGCAGAGACTGGCGAATAACACTTTCAATGAAAGGCGTTGTTAAGCTTCCAAAAAACTACCGTCTCCTGAAATCTCAACATATATTTTTTCATCCAATCTTCATGATTCTTTCAAGTATTGATCAGTACACCAATCAAACGTGGATGCCCAAGTTTTGTTCTTCTAGGTTGTAGCATTCGTTTGCAGGAACAGTTAGAAATTATAGGTTTCACTCTGTTTTCTCCTATATTGACAGAGGCAGATAGAACTGTAAATCAAACACGGTTTGTGCTAGCTTCTTGAAACTTGACACAATAAAGTAGTTCTACGTTCTATCTCTAAGGTTTGTTTCCTCTTGTATCCTAAAGCTGGGACTGGCGAATAACACTTATACTGAAAGGGGTTGCCAAACTTCCAACACACTAGAGTCTCCTGAAATCTCAACATATATTTTTTCATCCAATCTTCATGATACTTTCAAGTAATGATCAATACACCAATCCCACTTGGATGCCAAAGTTTAGTTCTCCTAGATTGAAGCATTCTTTTGGAGTAACAGTTTGAATTTTTAGGTTTCACTCTGTTTTCTCCTATATTGACAGATGCAGTTCGAACTCTATATCAAACATGGTTTGTGCTAGCTTCTTGAAACTTGACACAATAAAGTAGTTCTATGTTCTATCTCTAAGGTTTGTTTCCTCTTGATGTAGCCTTAAGCAGAGACTGGCGAATAACACTTTCAATGAAAGGCGTTGTTAAGCTTTCAAAAAACTACCGTCTCCTGAAATCTCAACATATATCTTTTAATCCAATCTTCATGATTCTTTCAAGTATTGATCAGTACACCAATCAAACGTGGATGCCCAAGTTTTGTTTTTCTAGGTTGTAGCATTCGTTTGCAGGAACAGTTAGAAATTATAGGTTTCACTCTGTTTTCTCCTATATTGACAGATGCAGTTAGAACTCTAAATCAAACACGGTTTGTGCTAGCTTCTTGAAACTTGACACAGTAAAGTAGTTCTACGTTCTATCTCTAAGGTTTGTTTCCTCTTGTATCCTAAAGCTGGGACCTGCGAATAGCACTTATACTGAAAGGGGTTGCCAAACTTCCAACACACTAGAGTCTCCTGAAATTTCAACATATATTTTTTCATCCAGTCTTCATGATACTTTCAAGTAATGATCAGTACACCAATCCCACTTGGATGCCAAAGTTTAGTTCTCCTAGATTGAAGCATTCTTTTGGAGTAACAGTTTGAATTTTTAGGTGTCACTCTGTTTTCTTTTATATTGACAAATGTAGTTCGAACTCTAAATCAAACACGGTTTGTGCTAGCTTCTTGAAACTTGAAACAGTAAACTAGTTCTACATTCTATTTTTATTTTTTGTTTCCTCTGGATGTAGACCTAAGCAGAGACTGACGAAAGACACATTCAATGAAAGGTGTTGTTAGGCTGCCAAAATACCACAGTCTCCTGAAATCTCAACATATTTTTTTTCCGACCTTCATGATCATTTCAAGTAATGAGCAGTACACCAATAAAACGTGGATGTTCAAGTTTCGTTCTCCTAGGTTGAAGCACTCGTTTGCAGTAACAGTTTGAATTTTTAGTTTTCACTCTGTTTTCTCCTATATTGACAGATGCAGTTCGAACTCTAAATCAAACATGGTTTGTGCTAGCTTCTTGAAACTTGACACGATAAAGTAGTTCTACGTTCTATCTCTAAGGTTTGTTTCCTCTTGATGTAGCCTTAAGCAGACACTGGCGAATAACACTTTCAATGAAAGGCGTTGTTAAGCTTCCAAAAAACTACCGTCTCCTGAAATCTCAACATATATATTTTCATCCAATCTTCATGATTCTTTCAAGTATTGATCAGTACACCAATCAAACGTGGATGCCCAAGTTTTGTTCTTCTAGGTTGTAGCATTCGTTTGCAGGAACAGTTAGAAATTATAGGTTTCACTCTGTTTTCTCCTATATTGACAGATGCAGTTAGAACTCTAAATCAAACACGGTTTGTGCTAGCTTCTTGAAACTTGACACAATAAAGTAGTTCTACGTTCTATCTCTAAGGTTTGTTTCCTCTTGTATCCTAAAGCTGGGACTGGCGACTAACTCTTATACTGAAAGGGGTTGCCAAACTTCCAACACACTAGAGTCTCCTGAAATCTCAACATATATTTTTTCATCCAATCTTCATGATACTTTCAAGTAATGATCAGTACACCAATCCCACTTGGATGCCAAAGTTTAGTTCTCCTAGATTGAAGCATTCTTTTGGAGTAACAGTTTGAATTTTTAGGTTTCACTCTGTTTTCTCTTATATTGACAAATGTAGTTCGAACTCTAAATCAAACACGGTTTGTGCTAGCTTCTTGAAACTTGAAACAGTAAAGTAGTTCTACATTCTATTTTTATTTTTTGATTCCTCTGGATGTAGACCTAAGCAGAGACTGACGAAAGACACATTCAATGAAAGGCGTTGTTAGGCTGCCGAAATACTACAGTCTCCTGAAATCTCAACATATTTTTTTTCCGACCTTCACGATCATTTCAAGTAATGAGCAGTACACCAATAAAACGTGGATGTTCAAGTTTCGTTCTCCTAGCTTGAAGCATTCGTTTGCAGTAACAGTTTGAATTTTTAGTTTTCACTCTGTTTTCTCCTATATTGACAGAAGCAGTTCGAACTCTAAATCAAACATGGTTTGTGCTAGCTTCTTGAAACTTGACAAAATAAAGTAGTTCTACGTTCTATCTCTAAGGTTTGTTTCCTTTTGATGTAGCCTTAAGCAGAGACTGGCGAATAACACTTTCAATGAAAGGCGTTGTTAAGCTTCCAAAAAACTACCGTCTCCTGAAATCTCAACATATATTTTTTCATCCAATCTTCATGATTCTTTCAAGTATTGATCAGTACACCAATCAAACGTGGATGCCCAAGTTTTGTTCTTCTAGGTTGTAGCATTCGTTTGCAGGAACAGTTAGAAATTATAGGTTTCACTCTGTTTTCTCCTATATTGACAGAGGCAGATAGAACTGTAAATGAAACACGGTTTGTGCTAGCTTCTTGAAACTTGACACAATAAAGTAGTTCTACGTTCTATCTCTAAGGTTTGTTTCCTCTTGTATCCTAAAGCTGGGACTGGCGAATAACACTTATACTGAAAGGGGTTGCCAAACTTCCAACACACTAGAGTCTCCTGAAATCTCAACATATATTTTTTCATCCAATCTTCATGATACTTTCAAGTAATGATCAATACACCAATCCCACTTGGATGCCAAAGTTTAGTTCTCCTAGATTGAAGCATTCTTTTGGAGTAACAGTTTGAATTTTTAGGTTTCACTCTGTTTTCTCCTATATTGACAGATGCAGTTCGAACTCTATATCAAACATGGTTTGTGCTAGCTTCTTGAAACTTGACACAATAAAGTAGTTCTATGTTCTATCTCTAAGGTTTGTTTCCTCTTGATGTAGCCTTAAGCAGAGACTGGCGAATAACACTTTCAATGAAAGGCGTTGTTAAGCTTTCAAAAAACTACCGTCTCCTGAAATCTCAACATATATCTTTTCATCCAATCTTCATGATTCTTTCAAGTATTGATCAGTACACCAATCAAACGTGGATGCCCAAGTTTTGTTTTTCTAGGTTGTAGCATTCGTTTGCAGGAACAGTTAGAAATTATAGGTTTCACTCTGTTTTCTCCTATATTGACAGATGCAGTTAGAACTCTAAATCAAACACGGTTTGTGCTAGCTTCTTGAAACTTGACACAGTAAAGTAGTTCTACGTTCTATCTCTAAGGTTTGTTTCCTCTTGTTATCTAAAGCTGGGACCTGCGAATAGCACTTATACTGAAAGGGGTTGCCAAACTTCCAACACACTAGAGTCTCCTGAAATTTCAACATATATTTTTTCATCCAGTCTTCATGATACTTTCAAGTAATGATCAGTACACCAATCCCACTTGGATGCCAAAGTTTAGTTCTCCTAGATTGAAGCATTCTTTTGGAGTTACAGTTTGAATTTTTAGGTGTCACTCTGTTTTCTTTTATATTGACAAATGTAGTTCGAACTCTAAATCAAACACGGTTTGTGCTAGCTTCTTGAAACTTGAAACAGTAAACTAGTTCTACATTCTATTTTTATTTTTTGTTTCCTCTGGATGTAGACCTAAGCAGAGACTGACGAAAGACACATTCAATGAAAGGTGTTGTTAGGCTGCCAAAATACCACAGTCTCCTGAAATCTCAACATATTTTTTTTCCGACCTTCATGATCATTTCAAGTAATGAGCAGTACACCAATAAAACGTGGATGTTCAAGTTTCGTTCTCCTAGGTTGAAGCACTCGTTTGCAGTAACAGTTTGAATTTTTAGTTTTCACTCTGTTTTCTCCTATATTGACAGATGCAGTTCGAACTCTAAATCAAACATGGTTTGTGCTAGCTTCTTGAAACTTGACACGATAAAGTAGTTCTACGTTCTATCTCTAAGGTTTGTTTCCTCTTGATGTAGCCTTAAGCAGACACTGGCGAATAACACTTTCAATGAAAGGCGTTGTTAAGCTTCCAAAAAACTACCGTCTCCTGAAATCTCAACATATATATTTTCATCCAATCTTCATGATTCTTTCAAGTATTGATCAGTACACCAATCAAACGTGGATGCCCAAGTTTTGTTCTTCTAGGTTGTAGCATTCGTTTGCAGGAACAGTTAGAAATTATAGGTTTCACTCTGTTTTCTCCTATATTGACAGATGCAGTTAGAACTCTAAATCAAACACGGTTTGTGCTAGCTTCTTGAAACTTGACACAATAACGTAGTTCTACGTTCTATCTCTAAGGTTTGTTTCCTCTTGTATCCTAAAGCTGGGACTGGCGACTAACTCTTATACTGAAAGGGGTTGCCAAACTTCCAACACACTAGAGTCTCCTGAAATCTCAACATATATTTTTTCATCCAATCTTCATGATACTTTCAAGTAATGATCAGTACACCAATCCCACTTGGATGCCAAAGTTTAGTTCTCCTAGATTGAAGCATTCTTTTGGAGTAACAGTTTGAATTTTTAGGTTTCACTCTGTTTTCTCTTATATTGACAAATGTAGTTCGAACTCTAAATCAAACACGGTTTGTGCTAGCTTCTTGAAACTTGAAACAGTAAAGTAGTTCTACATTCTATTTTTATTTTTTGATTCCTCTGGATGTAGACCTAAGCAGAGACTGACGAAAGACACATTCAATGAAAGGCGTTGTTAGGCTGCCGAAATACTACAGTCTCCTGAAATCTCAACATATTTTTTTTCCGACCTTCACGATCATTTCAAGTAATGAGCAGTACACCAATAAAACGTGGATGTTCAAGTTTCGTTCTCCTAGCTTGAAGCATTCGTTTGCAGTAACAGTTTGAATTTTTAGTTTTCACTCTGTTTTCTCCTATATTGACAGAAGCAGTTCGAACTCTAAATCAAACATGGTTTGTGCTAGCTTCTTGAAACTTGACACAATAAAGTAGTTCTACGTTCTATCTCTAAGGTTTGTTTCCTTTTGATGTAGCCTTAAGCAGAGACTGGCGAATAACACTTTCAATGAAAGGCGTTGTTAAGCTTCCAAAAAACTACCGTCTCCTGAAATCTCAACATATATTTTTTCATCCAATCTTCATGATTCTTTCAAGTATTGATCAGTACACCAATCAAACGTGGATGCCCAAGTTTTGTTCTTCTAGGTTGTAGCATTCGTTTGCAGGAACAGTTAGAAATTATAGGTTTCACTCTGTTTTCTCCTATATTGACAGAGGCAGATAGAACTGTAAATCAAACACGGTTTGTGCTAGCTTCTTGAAACTTGACACAATAAAGTAGTTCTACGTTCTATCTCTAAGGTTTGTTTCCTCTTGTATCCTAAAGCTGGGACTGGCGAATAACACTTATACTGAAAGGGGTTGCCAAACTTCCAACACACTAGAGTCTCCTGAAATCTCAACATATATTTTTTCATCCAATCTTCATGATACTTTCAAGTAATGATCAGTACACCAATCCCACTTGGATGCCAAAGTTTAGTTCTCCTAGATTGAAGCATTCTTTTGGAGTAACAGTTTGAATTTTTAGGTTTCACTCTGTTTTCTCCTATATTGACAGATGCAGTTCGAACTCTATATCAAACATGGTTTGTGCTAGCTTCTTGAAACTTGACACAATAAAGTAGTTCTATGTTCTATCTCTAAGGTTTGTTTCCTCTTGATGTAGCCTTAAGCAGAGACTGGCGAATAACACTTTCAATGAAAGGCGTTGTTAAGCTTTCAAAAAACTACCGTCTCCTGAAATCTCAACATATATCTTTTCATCCAATCTTCATGATTCTTTCAAGTATTGATCAGTACACCAATCAAACGTGGATGCCCAAGTTTTATTCTTCTAGGTTGTAGCATTCGTTTGCAGGAACAGTTAGAAATTATAGGTTTCACTCTGTTTTCTCCTATATTGACAGATGCAGTTAGAACTCTAAATCAAACACGGTTTGTGCTAGCTTCTTGAAACTTGACACAGTAAAGTAGTTCTACGTTCTATCTCTAAGGTTTGTTTCCTCTTGTATCCTAAAGCTGGGACCTGCGAATAGCACTTATACTGAAAGGGGTTGCCAAACTTCCAACACACTAGAGTCTCCTGAAATTTCAACATATATTTTTTCATCCAGTCTTCATGATACTTTCAAGTAATGATCAGTACACCAATCCCACTTGGATTCCAAAGTTTAGTTCTCCTAGATTGAAGCATTCTTTTGGAGTAACAGTTTGAATTTTTAGGTTTCACTCTGTTTTCTCCTATATTGACAAATGTAGTTCGAACTCTAAATCAAACACGGTTTGTGCTAGCTTCTTGAAACTTGAAACAGTTAAGTAGTTCTACATTCTATTTTTATTTTTTGTTTCCTCTGGATGTAGACCTAAGCAGAGACTGACGAAAGACACATTCAATGAAAGGCGTTGTTAGGCTGCCAAAATAACACAGTCTCCTGAAATCTCAACATATTTTTTTTCCGACCTTCATGATCATTTCAAGTAATGAGCAGTACACCAATAAAACGTGGATGTTCAAGTTTCGTTCTCCTAGGTTGAAGCATTCGTTTGCAGTAACAGTTTGAATTTTTAGTTTTCACTCTGTTTTCTCCTATATTGACAGATGCAGTTCGAACTCTAAATCAAACATGGTTTGTGCTAGCTTCTTGAAACTTGACACGATAAAGTAGTTCTACGTTCTATCTCTAAGGTTTGTTTCCTCTTGATGTAGCCTTAAGCAGACACTGGCGAATAACACTTTCAATGAAAGGCGTTGTTAAGCTTCCAAAAAACTACCGTCTCCTGAAATCTCAACATATAAATTTTCATCCAATCTTCATGATTCTTTCAAGTATTGATCAGTACACCAATCAAACGTGGATGCCCAAGTTTTGTTCTTCTAGGTTGTAGCATTCGTTTGCAGGAACAGTTAGAAATTATAGGTTTCACTCTGTTTTCTCCTATATTGACAGATGCAGTTAGAACTCTAAATCAAACACGGTTTGTGCTAGCTTCTTGAAACTTGACACAGTAAAGTAGTTCTACGTTCTATCTCTAAGGTTTGTTTCCTCTTGTATCCTAAAGCTGGGACCTGCGAATAGCACTTATATAGAAAGGGGTTGCCAAACTTCCAACACACTAGAGTCTCCTGAAATTTCAACATATATTTTTTCATCCAGTCTTCATGATACTTTCAAGTAATGATCAGTACACCAATCCCACTTGGGTGCCAAAGTTTAGTTCTCCTAGATTGAAGCATTCTTTTGGAGTAACAGTTTGAATTTTTAGGTGTCACTCTGTTTTCTTTTATATTGACAAATGTAGTTCGAACTCTAAATCAAACACGGTTTGTGCTAGCTACTTGAAACTTGAAACAGTAAACTAGTTCTACATTCTATTTTTATTTTTTGTTTCCTCTGGATGTAGACCTAAGCAGAGACTCAGGAAAGACACATTCAATGAAAGGCGTTGTTAGGCTGCCAAAATACTACAGTCTCCTGAAATCTCAACAAATTTTTTTTTTCCGATCTTCATGATCATTTCAAGTAATGAGCAGTACACCAATAAAACGTGGATGTTCAAGTTTCGTTCTCCTAGGTTGAAGCATTCATTTGCAGGAACAGTTTGAATTTTTAGTTTTCACTCGGTTTTCTCCTATATTGACAGATGCAGTTCGAACTCTAAATCAAACATGGTTTGTGCTAGCTTCTTGAAACTTGACACAATAAAGTAGTTCTACGTTCTATCTCTAAGGTTTGTTTCCTTTTGATGTAGCATTAAGCAGAGACTGGCGAATAACACTTTCAATGAAAGGCGTTGTTAAGCTTCCAAAAAACTACCGTCTCCTGAAATCTCAACATATATTTTTTCATCCAATCTTCATGATTCTTTCAAGTATTGATCAGTACACCAATCAAACGTGGATGCCCAAGTTTTGTTCTTCTAGGTTGTAGCATTCGTTTGCAGGAACAGTTAGAAATTATAGGTTTCACTCTGTTTTCTCCTATATTGACAGATGCAGTTAGAACTCTAAATCAAACACGGTTTGTGCTAGCTCCTTGAAACTTGACACAGTAAAGTAGTTCTACGTTCTATCTCTAAGGTTTGTTTCCTCTTGTATCCTAAAGCTGGTACTGGCGAATAACACTTATACTGAAAGGGGTTGCCAAACTTCCAACACACTAGAGTCTCCTGAAATCTCAACATATATTTTTTCATGCAATCTTCATGATACTTTCAAGTAATGATCAGTACACGAATCCCACTTGGATGCCAACGTTTAGTTCTCCTAGATTGAAGCATTCTTTTGGAGTAACAGTTTGAATTTTTAGGTTTCACTCTGTTTTCTCCTATATTGACAAATGTAGTTCGAACTCTAAATCAAACACGGTTTCTGCTAGCTTCTTGAAACTTGAAACAGTAAAGTAGTTCTACATTCTATTTTTATTTTTTGTTTCCTCTGGATGTAGAACTAAGCAGAGACTGACGAAAGACACATTCAATGAAAGGCATTGTTAGGCTGCCAAAATACTACAGTCTCCTGAAATCTCAACATATTTTTTTTCCGACCTTCATGATCATTTCAAGTAATGAGCAGTACACCAATAAAACGTGGATGTTCAAATTTCGTTCTCCTAGCTTGAAGCATTCGTTTGCAGTAACAGTTTGAATTTTTAGTTTTCACTCTGTTTTCTCCTATATTGACAGATGCAGTTCGAACTCTAAATCAAACATGGTTTGTGCTAGCTTCTTGAAACTTGACACAATAAAGTAGTTCTACGTTCTATCTCTAAGGTTTGTTTCCTCTTGATGTAGCCTTAAGCAGAGACTGGCGAATAACACTTTCAATGAAAGGCGTTGTTAAGCTTCCAAAAAACTACCGTCTCCTGAAATCTCAACATATATTTTTTCATCCAATCTTCATGATTCTTTCAAGTATTGATCAGTACACCAATCAAACGTGGATGCCCAAGTTTTGTTCTTCTAGGTTGTAGCATTCTTTTGCAGGAACAGTTAGAAATTATAGGTTTCACTCTGTTTTCTCCTATATTGACAGAGGCAGATAGAACTCTAAATCAAACACGGTTTGTGCTAGCTTCTTGAAACTTGACACAATAAAGTAGTTCTACGTTCTATCTCTAAGGTTTGTTTCCTCTTGTATCCTAAAGCTGGGACTGGCG
This sequence comes from Callospermophilus lateralis, assembly GCF_048772815.1. Taxonomy (NCBI): domain Eukaryota; kingdom Metazoa; phylum Chordata; class Mammalia; order Rodentia; family Sciuridae; genus Callospermophilus; species Callospermophilus lateralis. The sequence continues at coordinate 31,929 of NW_027513407.1, forward strand.
AATAACACTTATACTGAAAGGGGTTGCCAAACTTCCAACACACTAGAGTCTCCTGAAATCTCAACATATATTTTTTCATCCAATCTTCATGATACTTTCAAGTAATGATCAGTACACCAATCCCACTTAGATGCCAATGTTTAGTTCTCCTAGATTGAAGCATTCTTTTGGAGTAACAGTTTGAATTTTTAGGTTTCACTCTGTTTTCTCCTATATTGACAGATGCAGTTCGAACTCTATATCAAACATGGTTTGTGCTAGCTTCTTGAAACTTGACACAATAAAGTAGTTCTATGTTCTATCTCTAAGGTTTGTTTCCTCTTGATGTAGCCTTAAGCAGAGACTGGCGAATAACACTTTCAATGAAAGGCGTTGTTAAGCTTCCAAAAAACTACCGTCTCCTGAAATCTCAGCATATATCTTTTCATCCAATCTTCATGATTCTTTCAAGTATTGATCAGTAAACCAATCAAACGTGGATGCCCAAGTTTTGTTCTTCTAGGTTGTAGCATTCGTTTGCAGGAACAGTTAGAAATTATAGGTTTCACTCTGTTTTCTCCTATATTCACAGATGCAGTTAGAACTCTAAATCTAACACGGTTTGTGCTAGCTTCTTGAAACTTGACACAGTAAAGTAGTTCTACGTTCTATCTCTAAGGTTTGTTTCCTCTTGTATCCTAAAGCTGGGACTTGCGAATAGCACTTATACTGAAAGGGGTTGCCAAACTTCCAACACACTAGAGTCTCCTGAAATTTCAACATATATTTTTTCATCCAGTCTTCATGATACTTTCAAGTAATGATCAGTACACCAATCCCACTTGGATGCCAAAGTTTAGTTTTCCTAGATTGAAGCATTCTTTTGGAGTAACAGTTTGAATTTTTAGGTGTCACTCTGTTTTCTTTTATATTGACAAATGTAGTTCGAACTCTAAATCAAACACGGTTTGTGCTACCTTCTTGAAACTTGAAACAGTAAACTAGTTCTACATTCTATTTTTATTTTTTGTTTCCTCTGGATGTAGACCTAAGCAGAGACTCACGAAAGACACATTCAATGAAAGGCGTTGTTAGGCTGCCAAATTACTACAGTCTCCTGAAATCTCAACAAATTTTTTTTTCCGACCTTTATGATCATTTCAAGTAATGAGCAGTACACCAATAAAACGTGGATGTTCAAGTTTCGTTCTCCTAGGTTGAAGCATTCATTTGCAGGAACAGTTTGAATTTTTAGTTTTCACTCGGTTTTCTCCTATATTGACAGATGCAGTTCGAACTCTAAATCAAACATGGTTTGTGCTAGCTTCTTGAAACTTGACACAATAAAGTAGTTCTACGTTCTATCTCTAAGGTTTGTTTCCTTTTGATGTAGCCTTAAGCAGAGACTGGCGAATAACACTTTCAATGAAAGGCGTTGTTAAGCTTCCAAAAAACTACCGTCTCCTGAAATCTCAACATATATTTTTTCATCCAATCTTCATGATTCTTTCAAGTATTGATCAGTACACCAATCAAACGTGGATGCCCAAGTTTTGTTCTTCTAGGTTGTAGCATTCTTTTGCAGGAACAGTTAGAAATTATAGGTTTCACTCTGTTTTCTCCTATATTGACAGAGGCAGATAGAACTCTAAATCAAACACGGTTTGTGCTAGCTTCTTGAAACTTGACACAATAAAGTAGTTCTACGTTCTATCTCTAAGGTTTGTTTCCTCTTGTATCCTAAAGCTGGGACTGGCGAATAACACTTATACTGAAAGGGGTTGCCAAACTTCCAACACACTAGAGTCTCCTGAAATCTCAACATATATTTTTTCATCCAATCTTCATGATACTTTCAAGTAATGATCAGTACACCAATCCCACTTAGATGCCAATGTTTAGTTCTCCTAGATTGAAGCATTCTTTTGGAGTAACAGTTTGAATTTTTAGGTTTCACTCTGTTTTCTCCTATATTGACAGATGCAGTTCGAACTCTATATCAAACATGGTTTGTGCTAGCTTCTTGAAACTTGACACAATAAAGTAGTTCTATGTTCTATCTCTAAGGTTTGTTTCCTCTTGATGTAGCCTTAAGCAGAGACTGGCGAATAACACTTTCAATGAAAGGCGTTGTTAAGCTTCCAAAAAACTACCGTCTCCTGAAATCTCAGCATATATCTTTTCATCCAATCTTCATGATTCTTTCAAGTATTGATCAGTAAACCAATCAAACGTGGATGCCCAAGTTTTGTTCTTCTAGGTTGTAGCATTCGTTTGCAGGAACAGTTAGAAATTATAGGTTTCACTCTGTTTTCTCCTATATTCACAGATGCAGTTAGAACTCTAAATCTAACACGGTTTGTGCTAGCTTCTTGAAACTTGACACAGTAAAGTAGTTCTACGTTCTATCTCTAAGGTTTGTTTCCTCTTGTATCCTAAAGCTGGGACTTGCGAATAGCACTTATACTGAAAGGGGTTGCCAAACTTCCAACACACTAGAGTCTCCTGAAATTTCAACATATATTTTTTCATCCAGTCTTCATGATACTTTCAAGTAATGATCAGTACACCAATCCCACTTGGATGCCAAAGTTTAGTTTTCCTAGATTGAAGCATTCTTTTGGAGTAACAGTTTGAATTTTTAGGTGTCACTCTGTTTTCTTTTATATTGACAAATGTAGTTCGAACTCTAAATCAAACACGGTTTGTGCTAGCTTCTTGAAACTTGAAACAGTAAACTAGTTCTACATTCTATTTTTATTTTTTGTTTCCTCTGGATGTAGACCTAAGCAGAGACTCACGAAAGACACATTCAATGAAAGGCGTTGTTAGGCTGCCAAAATACTACAGTCTCCTGAAATCTCAACAAATTTTTTTTTCCGACCTTCATGATCATTTCAAGTAATGAGCAGTACACCAATAAAACGTGGATGTTCAAGTTTCGTTCTCCTAGGTTGAAGCATTCATTTGCAGGAACAGTTTGAATTTTTAGTTTTCACTCGGTTTTCTCCTATATTGACAGATGCAGTTCGAACTCTAAATCAAACATGGTTTGTGCTAGCTTCTTGAAACTTGACACAATAAAGTAGTTCTACGTTCTATCTCTAAGGTTTGTTTCCTTTTGATGTAGCCTTAAGCAGAGACTGGCGAATAACACTTTCAATGAAAGGCGTTGTTAAGCTTCCAAAAAACTACCGTCTCCTGAAATCTCAACATATATTTTTTCATCCAATCTTCATGATTCTTTCAAGTATTGATCAGTACACCAATCAAACGTGGATGCCCAAGTTTTGTTCTTCTAGGTTGTAGCATTCGTTTGCAGGAACAGTTAGAAATTATAGCTTTCACTCTGTTTTCTCCTATATTGACAGAGGCAGATAGAACTCTAAATCAAACACGGTTTGTGCTAGCTTCTTGAAACTTGACACAATAAAGTAGTTCTACGTTCTATCTCTAAGGTTTGTTTCCTCTTGTATCCTAAAGCTGGGACTGGCGAATAACACTTATACTGAAAGGGGTTGCCAAACTTCCAACACACTAGAGTCTCCTGAAATCTCAACATATATTTTTTCATCCAATCTTCATGATACTTTCAAGTAATGATCAGTACACCAATCCCACTTGGATGCCAAAGTTTAGTTCTCCTAGATTGAAGCATTCTTTTGGAGTAACAGTTTGAATTTTTAGGTTTCACTCTGTTTTCTCCTATATTGACAGATGAAGTTCGAACTCTATATCAAACATGGTTTGTGCTAGCTTCTTGAAACTTGACACAATAAAGTAGTTCTATGTTCTATCTCTAAGGTTTGTTTCCTCTTGATGTAGCCTTAAGCAGAGACTGGCGAATAACACTTTCAATGAAAGGCGTTGTTAAGCTTCCAAAAAACTACCGTCTCCTGAAATCTCAACATATATCTTTTCATCCAATCTTCATGATTCTTTCAAGTATTGATCAGTACACCAATCAAACGTGGATGCCCAAGTTTTGTTCTTCTAGGTTGTAGCATTCGTTTGCAGGAACAGTTAGAAATTATAGGTTTCACTCTGTTTTCTCCTATATTCACAGATGCAGTTAGAACTCTAAATCAAACACGGTTTGTGCTAGCTTCTTGAAACTTGACACAGTAAAGTAGTTCTACGTTCTATCTCTAAGGTTTGTTTCCTCTTGTATCCTAAAGCTGGGACCTGCGAATAGCACTTATACTGAAAGGGGTTGCCAAACTTCCAACACACTAGAGTCTCCTGAAATTTCAACATATATTTTTTCATCCAGTCTTCATGATACTTTCAAGTAATGATCAGTACACCAATCCCACTTGGATGCCAAAGTTTAGTTCTCCTAGATTGAAGCATTCTTTTGGAGTAACAGTTTGAATTTTTAGGTGTCACTCTGTTTTCTTTTATATTGACAAATGTAGTTCGAACTCTAAATCAAACACGGTTTGTGCTAGCTTCTTGAAACTTGAAACAGTAAACTAGTTCTACATTCTATTTTTATTTTTTGTTTCCTCTGGATGTAGACCTAAGCAGAGACTCACGAAAGACACATTCAATGAAAGGCGTTGTTAGGCTGCCAAAATACTACAGTCTCCTGAAATCTCAACAAATTTTTTTTTCCGACCTTCATGATCATTTCAATTAATGAGCAGTACACCAATAAAACGTGGATGTTCAAGATTCGTTCTCCTAGGTTGAAGCATTCATTTGCAGTAACAGTTTGAATTTTTAGTTTTCACTCGGTTTTCTCCTATATTGACAGATGCAGTTCGAACTCTAAATCAAACATGGTTTGTGCTAGCTTCTTGAAACTTGACACAATAAAGTAGTTCTACGTTCTATCTCTAAGGTTTGTTTCCTTTTGATGTAGCATTAAGCAGAGACTGGCGAATAACACTTTCAATGAGGGGCGTTGTTAAGCTTCCAAAAAACTACTGTCTCCTGAAATCTCAACATATATTTTTTCATCCAATCTTCATGATTCTTTCAAGTATTGATCAGTACACCAATCAAACGTGGATGCCCAAGTTTTGTTCTTCTAGGTTGTAGCATTCGTTTGCAGGAACAGTTAGAAATTATAGGTTTCACTCTGTTTTCTCCTATATTGACAGATGCAGTTAGAACTCAAAATCAAACACGGTTTGTGCTAGCTCCTTGAAACTTGACACAGTAAAGTAGTTCTACGTTCTATCTCTAAGGTTTGTTTCCTCTTGTATCCTAAAGCTGGTACTGGCGAATAACACTTATACTGAAAGGGGTTGCCAAACTTCCAACACACTAGAGTCTCCTGAAATCTCAACATATATTTTTTCATCCAATCTTCATGATACTTTCAAGTAATGATCAGTACACGAATCCCACTTGGATGACAACGTTTAGTTCTCCTAGATTGAAGCATTCTTTTGGAGTAACAGTTTGAATTTTTAGGTTTCACTCTGTTTTCTCCTATATTGACAAATGTAGTTCGAACTCTAAATCAAACACGGTTTCTGCTAGCTTCTTGAAACTTGAAACAGTAAAGTAGTTCTACATTCTATTTTTATTTTTTGTTTCCTCTGGATGTAGACCTAAGCAGAGACTGACGAAAGACACATTCAATGAAAGGCATTGTTAGGCTGCCAAAATACTACAGTCTCCTGAAATCTCAACATATTTTTTTTCCGACCTTCATGATCATTTCAAGTAATGAGCAGTACACCAATAAAACGTGGATGTTCAAATTTCGTTCTCCTAGCTTGAAGCATTCGTTTGCAGTAACAGTTTGAATTTTTAGTTTTCACTCTGTTTTCTCCTATATTGACAGATGCAGATCGAACTCTAAATCAAACATGGTTTGTGCTAGCTTCTTGAAACTTGACACAATAAAGTAGTTCTACGTTCTATCTCTAAGGTTTGTTCCCTCTTGATGTAGCCTTAAGCAGAGACTGGCGAATAACACTTTCAATGAAAGGCGTTGTTAAGCACCCTAAAAACTACCGTCTCCTGAAATCTCAACATATATTTTTTCATCCAATCTTCATGATTCTTTCAAGTATTGATCAGTACACCAATCAAACGTGGATGCCCAAGTTTTGTTCTTCTAGGTTGTAGCATTCGTTTGCAGGAACAGTTAGAAATTATAGGTTTCACTCTGTTTTCTCCTATATTGACAGATGCAGTTAGAACTCTAAATCAAACGAGGTTTGTGCTAGCTTCTTGAAACTTGAACAATAAAGTAGTTCTACGTTCTATCTCTAAGGTTTGTTTCCTCTTGTATCCTAAAGCTGGGACTGGCGAATAACACTTATACTGAAAGGGGTTGCCAAACTTCCAACAAACTAGAGTCTCCTGAAATCTCACCATATATTTTTTCATCCAATCTTCATGATACTTTCAAGTAATGATCAGTACACCAATCCCACTTGGATGCCAAAGTTTAGTTCTCCTAGATTGAAGCATTCTTTTGGAGTAACAGTTTGAATTTTTAGGTTTCACTCTGTTTTCTCCTATATTGACAAATGTAGTTCGAACTCTAAATCAAACACGGTTTGTGCTAGCTTCTTGAAACTTGAAACAGTAAAGTAGTTCTACATTCTATTTTTATTTTTTGTTTCCTCTGGATGTAGACCTAAGCAGAGACTGACGAAAGACACATTCAATGAAAGGCGTTGTTAGGCTGCCAAAATACTACAGTCTCCTGAAATCTCAACATATTTTTTTTCCGACCTTCATGATCATTTAAAGTAATGAGCAGTACACCAATAAAACGTGGATGTTCAAGTTTCGTTCTCCTAGCTTGAAGCATTCGTTTGCAGTAACAGTTTGAATTTTTAGTTTTCACTCGGTTTTCTCCTATATTGACAGAAGCAGTTCGAACTCTAAATCAAACATGGTTTGTGCTAGCTTCTTGAAACTTGACACAATAAAGTAGTTCTACGTTCTATCTCTAAGGTTTGTTTCCTTTTGATGTAGCCTTAAGCAGAGACAGGCGAATAACACTTTCAATGAAAGGCGTTGTTAAGCTTCCAAAAAACTACCGTCTCCTGAAATCTCAACATATATTTTTTCATCCAATCTTCATGATTCTTTCAAGTGTTGATCAGTACACCAATCAAAAGTGGATGCCCAAGTTTTGTTCTTCTAGGTTGTAGCATTCGTTTGCAGGAACAGTTAGAAATTATAGGTTTCACTCTGTTTTCTCCTATATTGACAGAGGCAGATAGAACTCTAAATCAAACACGGTTTGTGCTAGCTTCTTGAAACTTGACACAATAAAGTAGTTCTACGTTCTATCTCTAAGGTTTGTTTCCTCTTGTATCCTAAAGCTGGGACTGGCGAATAACACTTATACTGAAAGGGGTTGCCAAACTTCCAACACACTAGAGTCTCCTGAAATCTCAACATATATTTTTTCATCCAATCTTCATGATACTTTCAAGTAATGATCAGTACACCAATCCCACTTGGATGCCAAAGTTTAGTTCTCCTAGATTGAAGCATTCTTTTGGAGTAACAGTTTGAATTTTTAGGTTTCACTCTGTTTTCTCCTATATTGACAGATGCAGTTCGAACTCTATATCAAACATGGTTTGAGCTAGCTTCTTGAAACTTGACACAATAAAGTAGTTCTATGTTCTATCTCTAAGGTTTGTTTCCTCTTGATGTAGCCTTAAGCAGAGACTGGCGAATAACACTTTCAATGAAAGGCGTTGTTAAGCTTCCAAAAAACTACCGTCTCCTGAAATCTCAACATATATCTTTTCATCCAATCTTCATGATTCTTTCAAGTATTGATCAGTACACCAATCAAACGTGGATGCCCAAGTTTTGTTCTTCTAGGTTGTAGCATTCGTTTGCAGGAACAGTTAGAAATTATAGGTTTCACTCTGTTTTCTCCTATATTCACAGATGCAGTTAGAACTCTAAATCAAACACGGTTTGTGCTAGCTTCTTGAAACTTGACACAGTAAAGTAGTTCTACGTTCTATCTCTAAGGTTTGTTTCCTCTTGTATCCTAAAGCTGGGACCTGCGAATAGCACTTATACTGAAAGGGGTTGCCAAACTTCCAACACACTAGAGTCTCCTGAAATTCCAACATATATTTTTTCATCCAGTCTTCATGATACTTTCAAGTAATGATCAGTACACCAATCCCACTTGGATGCCAAAGTTTAGTTCTCCTAGATTGAAGCATTCTTTTGGAGTAACAGTTTGAATTTTTAGGTGTCACTCTGTTTTCTTTTATATTGACAAATGTAGTTCGAACTCTAAATCAAACACGGTTTGTGCTAGCTTCTTGAAACTTGAAACAGTAAACTAGTTCTACATTCTATTTTTATTTTTTGTTTCCTCTGGATGTAGACCTAAGCAGAGACTCACGAAAGACACATTCAATGAAAGGCGTTGTTAGGCTGCCAAAATACTACAGTCTCCTGAAATCTCAACAAATTTTTTTTTCCGACCTTCATGATCATTTCAAGTAATGAGCAGTACACCAATAAAACGTGGATGTTCAAGTTTCGTTCTCCTAGGTTGAAGCATTCGTTTGCAGGAACAGTTTGAATTTTTAGTTTTCACTCGGTTTTCTCCTATATTGACAGATGCAGTTCGAACTCTAAATCAAACATGGTTTGTGCTAGCTTCTTGAAACTTGACACAATAAAGTAGTTCTACGTTCTATCTCTAAGGTTTGTTTCCTTTTGATGTAGCCTTAAGCAGAGACTGGCGAATAACACTTTCAATGAAAGGCGTTGTTAAGCTTCCAAAAAACTACAGTCTCCTGAAATCTCAACATATATTTTTTCATCCAATCTTCATGATTCTTTCAAGTATTGATCAGTACACCAATCAAACGTGGATGCCCAAGTTTTGTTCTTCTAGGTTGTAGCATTCGTTTGCAGGAACAGTTAGAAATTATAGGTTTCACTCTGTTTTCTCCTATATTGACAGATGCAGTTAGAACTCAAAATCAAACACGGTTTGTGCTAGCTCCTTGAAACTTGACACAGTAAAGTAGTTCTACGTTCTATCTCTAAGGTTTGTTTCCTCTTGTATCCTAAACCTGGTACTGGCGAATAACACTTATACTGAAAGGGGTTGCCAAACTTCCAACACACTAGAGTCTCCTGAAATCTCAACATATATTTTTTCATGCAATCTTCATGATACTTTCAAGTAATGATCAGTACACGAATCCCACTTGGATGCCAACGTTTAGTTCTCCTAGATTGAAGCATTCTTTTGGAGTAACAGTTTGAATTTTTAGGTTTCACTCTGTTTTCTCCTATATTGACAAATGTAGTTCGAACTCTAAATCAAACACGGTTTGTGCTAGCTTCTTGAAACTTGAAACAGTAAAGTAGTTCTACATTCTATTTTTATTTTTTGTTTCCTCTGGATGTAGACCTAAGCAGAGACTGACGAAAGACACATTCAATGAAAGGCATTGTTAGGCTGCCAAAATACTACAGTCTCCTGAAATCTCAACATATTTTTTTCCGACCTTCATGATCATTTCAAGTAATAAGCAGTACACCAATAAAACGTGGATGTTCAAATTTCGTTCTCCTAGCTTGAAGCATTCGTTTGCAGTAACAGTTTGAATTTTTAGTTTTCACTCTGTTTTCTCCTATATTGACAGATGCAGTTCGAACTCTAAATCAAACATGGTTTGTGCTAGCTTCTTGAAACTTGACACAATAAAGTAGTTCTACGTTCTATCTCTAAGGTTTGTTTCCTCTTGATGTAGCCTTAAGCAGAGACTGGCGAATAACACTTTCAATGAAAGGCGTTGTTAAGCTTCCAAAAAACTACCGTCTCCTGAAATCTCAACATATATTTTTTCATCCAATCTTCATGATTCTTTCAAGTATTGATCAGTACACCAATCAAACGTGGATGCCCAAGTTTTGTTCTTCTAGGTTGTAGCATTCGTTTGCAGGAACAGTTAGAAATTATAGGTTTCACTCTGTTTTCTCCTATATTGACAGAGGCAGATAGAACTCTAAATCAAACACGGTTTGTGCTAGCTTCTTGAAACTTGACACAATAAAGTAGTTCTACGTTCTATCTCTAAGGTTTGTTTCCTCTTGTATCCTAAAGCTGGGACTGGCGAATAACACTTATACTGAAAGGGGTTGCCAAACTTCCAACACACTAGAGTCTCCTGAAATCTCAACATATATTTTTTCATCCAATCTTCATGATACTTTCAAGTAATGATCAGTACACCAATCCCACTTGGATGCCAAAGTTTAGTTCTCCTAGATTGAAGCATTCTTTTGGAGTAACAGTTTGAATTTTTAGGTTTCACTCTGTTTTCTCCTATATTGACAGATGCAGTTCGAACTCTATATCAAACATGGTTTGTGCTAGCTTCTTGAAACTTGACACAATAAAGTAGTTCTATGTTCTATCTCTAAGGTTTGTTTCCTCTTGATGTAGCCTTAAGCAGAGACTGGCGAATAACACTTTCAATGAAAGGCGTTGTTAAGCTTCCAAAAAACTACCGTCTCCTGAAATCTCAACATATATCTTTTCATCCAATCTTCATGATTCTATCAAGTATTGATCAGTACACCAATCAAACGTGGATGCCCACGTTTTGTTCTTCTAGGTTGTAGAATTCGTTTGCAGGAACAGTTAGAAATTATAGGTTTCACTCTGTTTTCTCCTATATTCACAGATGCAGTTAGAACTCTAAATCAAACACGGTTTGTGCTAGCTTCTTGAAACTTGACACAGTAAAGTAGTTCTACGTTCTATCTCTAAGGTTTGTTTCCTCTTGTATCCTAAAGCTGGGACCTGCGAATAGCACTTATACTGAAAGGGTTGCCAAACTTCCAACACACTAGAGTCTCCTGAAATTTCAACATATATTTTTTCATCCAGTCTTCATGATACTTTCAAGTAATGATCAGTACACCAATCCCACTTGGATGCCAAAGTTTAGTTCTCCTAGATTGAAGCATTCTTTTGGAGTAACAGTTTGAATTTTTAGGTGTCACTCTGTTTTCTTTTATATTGACAAATGTAGTTCGAACTCTAAATCAAACACGGTTTGTGCTAGCTTCTTGAAACTTGAAACAGTAAACTAGTTCTACATTCTATTTTTATTTTTTGTTTCCTCTGGATGTAGACCTAAGCAGAGACTCACAAAAGACACATTCAATGAAAGGCGTTGTTAGGCTGCCAAAATACTACAGTCTCCTGAAATCTCAACAAATTTTTTTTCCGACCTTCATGATCATTTCAAGTAATGAGCAGTACACCAATAAAACGTGGATGTTCAAGTTTCGTTCTCCTAGGTAAAGCATTCATTTGCAGTAACAGTTTGAATTTTTAGTTTTCACTCGGTTTTCTCCTATATTGACAGATGCATTTCGAACTCTAAATCAAACATGGTTTGTGCTAGCTTCTTGAAACTTGACACAATAAAGTAGTTCTACGTTCTATCTCTAAGGTTTGTTTCCTTTTGATGTAGCATTAAGCAGAGACTGGCGAATAACACTTTCAATGAAAGGCGTTGTTAAGCTTCCAAAAAACTACCGTCTCCTGAAATCTCAACATATATTTTTTCATCCAATCTTCATGATTCTTTCAAGTATTGATCAGTACACCAATCAAACGTGGATGCCCAAGTTTTGTTCTTCTAGGTTGTAGCATTCGTTTGCAGGAACAGTTAGAAATTATAGGTTTCACTCTGTTTTCTCCTATATTGACAGATGCAGTTAGAACTCAAAATCAAACACGGTTTGTGCTAGCTCCTTGAAACTTGACACAGTAAAGTAGTTCTACGTTCTATCTCTAAGGTTTGTTTCCTCTTGTATCCTAAAGCTGGTACTGGCGAATAACACTTATACTGAAAGGGGTTGCCAAACTTCCAACACACTAGAGTCTCCTGAAATCTCAACATATATTTTTTCATCCAATCTTCATGATACTTTCAAGTAATGATCAGTACACCAATCCCACTTGATGCCAAAGTTTAGTTCTCCTAGATTGAAGCATTCTTTTGGAGTAACAGTTTGAATTTTTAGGTTTCACTCTGTTTTCTCCTATATTGACAAATGTAGTTCGAACTCTAAATCAAACACGGTTTGTGCTAGCTTCTTGAAACTTGAAACAGTAAAGTAGTTCTACATTCTATTTTTATTTTTTGTTTCCTCTGGATGTAGACCTAAGCAGAGACTGACGAAAGACACATTCAATGAAAGGCATTGTTAGGCTGCCAAAATACTACAGTCTCCTGAAATCTCAACATATTTTTTTTCCGACCTTCATGATCATTTCAAGTAATGAGCAGTACACCAATAAAACGTGGATGTTCAAATTTCGTTCTCCTAGCTTGAAGCATTCGTTTGCAGTAACAGTTTGAATTTTTAGTTTTCACTCTGTTTTCTCCTATATTGACAGATGCAGATCGAACTCTAAATCAAACATGGTTTGTGCTAGCTTCTTGAAACTTGACACAATAAAGTAGTTCTACGTTCTATCTCTAAGGTTTGTTCCCTCTTGATGTAGCCTTAAGCAGAGACTGGCGAATAACACTTTCAATGAAAGGCGTTGTTAAGCTTCCAAAAAACTACCGTCTCCTGAAATCTCAACATATATTTTTTCATCCAATCTTCATGATTCTTTCAAGTATTGATCAGTACACCAATCAAACGTGGATGCCCAAGTTTTGTTCTTCTAGGTTGTAGCATTCGTTTGCAGGAACAGTTAGAAATTATAGGTTTCACTCTGTTTTCTCCTATATTGACAGATGCAGTTAGAACTCTAAATCAAACACGTTTTGTGCTAGCTTCTTGAAACTTGACAAAATAAAGTAGTTCTACGTTCTATCTCTAAGGTTTGTTTCCTCTTGTATCCTAAAGCTGGGACTGGCGGATAACACTTATTCTGAAAGGGGTTGCCAAACTTCCAACACACTAGAGTCTCCTGAAATCTCAACATATATTTTTTCATCCAATCTTCATGATACTTTCAAGTAATGAGCAGTACACCAATCCCACTTGGATGCCAAAGTTTAGTTCTCCTAGATTGAAGCATTCTTTTGGAGTAACAGTTTGAATTTTTAGGTTTCACTCTGTTTTCTCCTATATTGACAAATGTAGTTCGAACTCTAAATCAAACACGGTTTGTGCTAGCTTCTTGAAACTTGAAACAGTAAAGTAGTTCTACATTCTATTTTTATTTTTTGTTTCCTCTGGATGTAGACCTAAGCAGAGACTGACAAAAGACACATTCAATGAAAGGCGTTGTTAGGCTGCCAAAATACTACAGTCTCCTGAAATCTCAACATATTTTTTTTTCCGACCTTCATGATAATTTCATGTAATCAGCAGTACACCAATAAAACGTGGATGTTCAAGTTTCGTTCTAATATGTTGAAGCATTCATTTGCAGTAACAGTTTGAATTTTTAGTTTTCACTCTGTTTTCTCCTATATTGACAGATGCAGTTCGAACTCTAAATCAAACATGGTTTGTGCTAGCTTCTTGAAACTTGACACAATAAAGTAGTTCTACGTTCTATCTCTAAGGTTTGTTTCCTCTTGATGTAGCCTTAAGCAGAGACTGGCGAATAACACTTTCAATGAAAGGCGTTGTTAAGCACCCTAAAAACTACCGTCTCCTGAAATCTCAACATATATTTTTTCATCCAATCTTCATGATTCTTTCAAGTATTGATCAGTACACCAATCAAACGTGGATGCCCAAGTTCTGTTCTTCTCGGTTGTAGCATTCGTTTGCAGGAACAGTTAGAAATTATAGGTTTCACTCTGTTTTCTCCTATATTGACAGATGCAGTTAGAACTCTAAATCAAACGAGGTTTGTGCTAGCTTCTTGAAACTTGACACAATAAAGTAGTTCTACGTTCTATCTCTAAGGTTTGTTTCCTCTTGTATCCTAAAGCTGGGACTGGCGAATAACACTTATACTGAAAGGGGTTGCCAAACTTCCAACACACTAGAGTCTCCTGAAATCTCACCATATATTTTTTCATCCAATCTTCATGATACTTTCAAGTAATGATCAGTACACCAATCCCACTTGGATGCCAAAGTTTAGTTTTCCTAGATTGAAGCATTCTTTTGGAGTAACAGTTTGAATTTTTAGGTTTCACTCTGTTTTCTCCTATATTGACAAATGTAGTTCGAACTCTAAATCAAACACGGTTTGTGCTAGCTTCTTGAAACTTGAAACAGTAAAGTAGTTCTACATTCTATTTTTATTTTTTGTTTCCTCTGGATGTAGACCTAAGCAGAGACTGACGAAAGACACATTCAATGAAAGGCGTTGTTAGGCTGCCAAAATACTACAGTCTCCTGAAATCTCAACATATTTTTTTTCCGACCTTCATGATCATTTAAAGTAATGAGCAGTACACCAATAAAACGTGGATATTCAAGTTTCGTTCTCCTAGCTTGAAGCATTCGTTTGCAGTAACAGTTTGAATTTTTAGTTTTCACTCGGTTTTCTCCTATATTGACAGAAGCAGTTCGAACTCTAAATCAAACATGGTTTGTGCTAGCTTCTTGAAACTTGACACAATAAAGTAGTTCTACGTTCTATCTCTAAGGTTTGTTTCCTTTTGATGTAGCCTTAAGCAGAGACTGGCGAATAACACTTTCAATGAAAGGCGTTGTTAAGCTTCCAAAAAACTACCGTCTCCTGAAATCTCAACATATATTTTTTCATCCAATCTTCATGATTCTTTCAAGTATTGATCAGTACACCAATCAAACGTGGATGCCCAAGTTTTGTTCTTCTAGGTTGTAGCATTCGTTTGCAGGAACAGTTAGAAATTATAGGTTTCACTCTGTTTTCTCCTATATTGACAGAGGCAGATAGAACTCTAAATCAAACTCGGTTTGTGCTAGCTTCTTGAAACTTGACACAATAAAGTAGTTCTACGTTCTATCTTTAAGGTTTGTTTCCTCTTGTATCCTAAAGCTGGGACTGGCGAATAACACTTATACTGAAAGGGGTTGCCAAACTTCCAACACACTAGAGTCTCCTGAAATCTCAACATATATTTTTTCATCCAATCTTCATGATACTTTCAAGTAATGATCAGTACACCAATCCCACTTGGATGCCAAAGTTTAGTTCTCCTAGATTGAAGCATTCTTTTGGAGTAACAGTTTGAATTTTTAGGTTTCACTCTGTTTTCTCCTATATTGACAGATGCAGTTCGAACTCTATATCAAACATGGTTTGTGCTAGCTTCTTGAAACTTGACACAATAAAGTAGTTCTATGTTCTATCTCTAAGGTTTGTTTCCTCTTGATGTAGCCTTAAGCAGAGACTGGCGAATAACACTTTCAATGAAAGGCGTTGTTAAGCTTCCAAAAAACTACCGTCTCCTGAAATCTCAACATATATCTTTTCATCCAATCTTCATGATTCTTTCAAGTATTGATCAGTACACCAATCAAACGTGGATGCCCAAGTTTTGTTCTTCTAGGTTGTAGCATTCGTTTGCAGGAACAGTTAGAAATTATAGGTTTCACTCTGTTTTCTCCTATATTCACAGATGCAGTTAGAACTCTAAATCAAACACGGTTTGTGCTAGCTTCTTGAAACTTGACACAGTAAAGTAGTTCTACGTTCTATCTCTAAGGTTTGTTTCCTCTTGTATCCTAAAGCTGGGACCTGCGAATAGCACTTATACTGAAAGGGGTTGCCAAACTTCCAACACACTAGAGTCTCCTGAAATTTCAACATATATTTTTTCATCCAGTCTTCATGATACTTTCAAGTAATGATCAGTACACCAATCCCACTTGGATGCCAAAGTTTAGTTCTCCTAGATTGAAGCATTCTTTTGGAGTAACAGTTTGAATTTTTAGGTGTCACTCTGTTTTCTTTTATATTGACAAATGTAGTTCGAACTCTAAATCAAACACGGTTTGTGCTAGCTTCTTGAAACTTGAAACAGTAAACTAGTTCTACATTCTATTTTTATTTTTTGTTTCCTCTGAATGTAGACCTAAGCAGAGACTCACGAAAGACACATTCAATGAAAGGCTTTGTTAGGCTGCCAAAATAATACAGTCTCCTGAAATCTCAACAAATTTTTTTTTCCGACCTTCATGATCATTTCAAGTAATGAGCAGTACACCAATAAAACGTGGATGTTCAAGTTTCGTTCTCCTAGGTTGAAGCATTCATTTGCAGGAACAGTTTGAATTTTTAGTTTTCACTCGGTTTTCTCCTATATTGACAGATGCAGTTCGAACTCTAAATCAAACATGGTTTGTGCTAGCTTCTTGAAACTTGACACAATAAAGTAGTTCTACGTTCTATCTCTAAGGTTTGTTTCCTTTTGATGTAGCATTAAGCAGAGACTGGCGAATAACACTTTCAATGAAAGGCGTTGTTAAGCTTCCAAAAAACTACAGTCTCCTGAAATCTCAACATATATTTTTTCATCCAATCTTCATGATTCTTTCAAGTATTGATCAGTACACCAATCAAACGTGGATGCCCAAGTTTTGTTCTTCTAGGTTGTAGCATTCGTTTCCAGGAACAGTTAGAAATTATAGGTTTCACTCTGTTTTTTCCTATATTGACAGATGCAGTTAGAACTCAAAATCAAACACGGTTTGTGCTAGCTTCTTGAAACTTGACACAGTAAAGTAGTTCTACGTTCTATCTCTAAGGTTTGTTTCCTCTTGTATCCTAAAGCTGGTACTGGCGAATAACACTTATACTGAAAGGGGTTGCCAAACTTCCAACACACTAGAGTCTCCTGAAATCTCAACATATATTTTTTCATCCAATCTTCATGATAGTTTCAAGTAATGATCAGTACACGAATCCCACTTGGATGCCAACGTTTAGTTCTCCTAGATTGAAGCATTCTTTTGGAGTAACAGTTTGAATTTTTAGGTTTCACTCTGTTTTCTCCTATATTGACAAATGTAGTTCGAACTCTAAATCAAACACGGTTTGTGCTAGCTTCTTGAAACTTGAAACAGTAAAGTAGTTCTACATTCTATTTTTATTTTTTGTTTCCTCTGGATGTAGACCTAAGCAGAGACTGACGAAAGACACATTCAATGAAAGGCGTTGTTAGGCTGCCAAAATACTACAGTCTCCTGAAATCTCAACATATTTTTTTCCGACCTTCATGATAATTTCATGTAATCAGCAGTACACCAATAAAACGTGGATGTTCAAGTTTCGTTCTAATAGGTTGAAGCATTCATTTGCAGTAACAGTTTGAATTTTTAGTTTTCACTCTGTTTTCTCCTATATTGACAGATGCAGTTCGAACTCTAAATCAAACATGGTTTGTGCTAGCTTCTTGAAACTTGACACAATAAAGTAGTTCGACGTTATATCTCTAAGGTTTGTTTCCTCTTGATGTAGCCTTAAGCAGAGACTGGCGAATAACACTTTCAATGAAAGGCGTTGTTAAGCACCCTAAAAACTACCGTCTCCTGAAATCTCAACATATATTTTTTCATCCAATCTTCATGATTCTTTCAAGTATTGATCAGTACACCAATCAAACGTGGATGCCCAAGTTTTGTTCTTCTAGGTTGTAGCATTCGTTTGCAGGAACAGTTAGAAATTATAGGTTTCACTCTGTTTTCTCCTATATTGACAGATGCAGTTAGAACTCTAAATCAAACGAGGTTTGTGCTAGCTTCTTGAAACTTGACACAATAAAGTAGTTCTACGTTCTATCTCTAAGGTTTCTTTCCTCTTGTATCCTAAAGGTGGGACTGGCGAATAACACTTATACTGAAAGGGGTTGCCAAACTTCCAACACACTAGAGTCTCCTGAAATCTCACCATATATTTTTTCATCCAATCTTCATGATACTTTCAAGTAATGATCAGTACACCAATCCCACTTGGATCCCAAAGTTTAGTTCTCCTAGATTGAAGCATTCTTTTGGAGTAACAGTTTGAATTTTTAGGTTTCACTCTGTTTTCTCCTATATTGACAAATGTAGTTCGAACTCTAATTCAAACACGGTTTGTGCTAGCTTCTTGAAACTTGAAACAGTAAAGTAGTTCTACATTCTATTTTAATTTTTTGTTTCCTCTGGATGTAGACCTAAGCAGAGACTGACGAAAGACACATTCAATGAAAGGCGTTGTTAGGCTGCCAAAATACTACAGTCTCCTGAAATCTCAACATATTTTTTTTCCGACCTTCATGATCATTTAAAGTAATGAGCAGTACACCAATAAAACGTGGATATTCAAGTTTCGTTCTCCTAGCTTGAAGCATTCGTTTGCAGTAACAGTTTGAATTTTTAGTTTTCACTCTGTTATCTCCTATATTGACAGATGAAGTTCGAACTCTAAATCAAACATGGTTTGTGCTAGCTTCTTGAAACTTGACACAATAAAGTAGTTCTACGTTCTATCTCTAAGGTTTGTTTCCTCTTGATGTAGCCTTAAGCAGAGACTGGCGAATAACACTTTAAATTAAAGGCGTTGTTAAGCTTCCAAAAAACTACCGTCTCCTGAAATCTCAACATATATTTTTTCATCCAATCTTCATGATTCTTTCAAGTATTGATCAGTACACCAATCAAACGTGGATGCCCAAGTTTTGTTCTTCTAGGTTGTAGCATTCGTTTGCAGGAACAGTTAGAAATTATAGGTTTCACTCTGTTTTCTCCTATATTGACAGATGCAGTTAGAACTCTAAATCAAACACGGTTTGTGATAGCTTCTTGAAACTTGACACAATAAAGTAGTTCTACGTTCTATCTCTAAGGTTTGTTTCCTCTTGTATGCTAAAGCTGGGACTGGCGAATAACACTTATACTGAAAGGGGTTGCCAAACTTCCAACACACTAGAGTCTCCTGAAATCTCAACATATATTTTTTCATCCAATCTTCATGATACTTTCAAGTAATGATCAGTACACGAATCCCACTTGGATGCCAACGTTTAGTTCTCCTAGATTGAAGCATTCTTTTGGAGTAACAGTTTGAATTTTTAGGTTTCACTCTGTTTTCTCCTATATTGACAAATGTAGTTCGAACTCTAAATCAAACACGGTTTGTGCTAGCTTCTTGAAACTTGAAACAGTAAAGTAGTTCTACATTCTATTTTTATTTTTTGTTTCCTCTGGATGTAGACCTAAGCAGAGACTGACGAAAGACACATTCAATGAAAGGCATTGTTAGGCTGCCAAAATACTACAGTCTCCTGAAATCTCAACATATTTTTTTTCCGACCTTCATGATCATTTCAAGTAATGAGCAGTACACCAATAAAACGTGGATGTTCAAATTTCGTTCTCCTAGCTTGAAGCATTCGTTTGCAGTAACAGTTTGAATTTTTAGTTTTCACTCTGTTTTCTCCTATATTGACAGATGCAGATCGAACTCTAAATCAAACATGGTTTGTGCTAGCTTCTTGAAACTTGACACAATAAAGTAGTTCTACGTTCTATCTCTAAGGTTTGTTTCCTCTTGATGTAGCCTTAAGCAGAGATTGGCGAATAACACTTTCAATGAAAGGCGTTGTTAAGCTTCCAAAAAACTACCGTCTCCTGAAATCTCAACATATATTTTTTCATCCAATCTTCATGATTCTTTCAAGTATTGATCAGTACACCAATCAAACGTGGATGCCCAAGTTTTGTTCTTCTAGGTTGTAGCATTCGTTTGCAGGAACAGTTAGAAATTATAGGTTTCACTCTGTTTTCTCCTATATTGACAGATGCAGTTAGAACTCTAAATCAAACACGTTTTGTGCTAGCTTCTTGAAACTTGACAAAATAAAGTAGTTCTACGTTCTATCTCTCAGGTTTGTTTCCTCTTGTATCCTAAAGCTGGGACTGGCGAATAACACTTATTCTGAAAGGGGTTGCCAAACTTCCAACACACTAGAGTCTCCTGAAATCTCAACATATATTTTTTTATCCAATCTTCATGATACTTTCAAGTAATGAGCAGTACACCAATCCCACTTGGATGCCAAAGTTTAGTTCTCCTAGATTGAAGCATTCTTTTGGAGTAACAGTTTGAATTTTTAGGTTTCACTCTGTTTTCTCCTATATTGACAAATGTAGTTCGAACTCTAAATCAAACACGGTTTGTGCTAGCTTCTTGAAACTTGAAACAGTAAAGTAGTTCTACATTCTATTTTTATTTTTTGTTTCCTCTGGATGTAGACCTAAGCAGAGACTGACGAAAGACACATTCAATGAAAGGCGTTGTTAGGCTGCCAAAATACTACAGTCTCCTGAAATCTCAACATATTTTTTTTTCCGTCCTTCATGATAATTTCATGTAATCAGCAGTACACCAATAAAACGTGGATGTTCAAGTTTCGTTCTCCTAGGTTGAAGCATTCGTTTGCAGTAACAGTTTGAATTTTTAGTTTTCACTCTGTTTTCTCCTATATTGACAGATGCAGTTCGAACTCTAAATCAAACATGGTTTGTGCTAGCTTCTTGAAACTTGACACAATAAAGTAGTTCTACGTTATATCTCTAAGGTTTCTTTCCTCTTGATGTAGCCTTAAGCAGAGACTGGCGAATAACACTTTCAATGAAAGGCGTTGTTAAGCACCCTAAAAACTACCGTCTCCTGAAATCTCAACATATATTTTTTCATCCAATCTTCATGATTCTTTCAAGTATTGATCAGTACACCAATCAAACGTGGATGCCCAAGTTTTGTTCTTCTAGGTTGTAGCATTCGTTTGCAGGAACAGTTAGAAATTATAGGTTTCACTCTGTTTTCTCCTATATTGACAGATGCAGTTAGAACTCTAAATCAAACGAGGTTTGTGCTAGCTTCTTGAAACTTGACACAATAAAGTAGTTCTACGTTCTATCTCTAAGGTTTGTTTCCTCTTGTATCCTAAAGCTGGGACTGGCGAATAACACTTATACTGAAAGGGGTTGCCAAACTTCCAACACACTAGAGTCTCCTGAAATCTCACCATATATTTTTTCATCCAATCTTCATGATACTTTCAAGTAATGATCAGTACACCAATCCCACTTGGATGCCAAAGTTTAGTTTTCCTAGATTGAAGCATTCTTTTGGAGTAACAGTTTGAATTTTTAGGTTTCACTCTGTTTTCTCCTATATTGACAAATGTAGTTCGAACTCTAAATCAAACACGGTTTGTGCTAGCTTCTTGAAAGTTGAAACAGTAAAGTAGTTCTACATTCTATTTTTATTTTTTGTTTCCTCTGGATGTAGACCTAAGCAGAGACTGACGAAAGACACATTCAATGAAAGGCGTTGTTAGGCTGCCAAAATACTACAGTCTCCTGAAATCTCAACATATTTTTTTTCCGACCTTCATGATCATTTAAAGTAATGAGTGTACACCAATAAAACGTGGATATTCAAGTTTCGTTCTCCTAGCTTGAAGCATTCGTTTGCAGTAACAGTTTGAATTTTTAGTTTTCACTCTGTTATCTCCTATATTGACAGATGCAGTTCGAACTCTAAATCAAACATGGTTTGTGCTAGCTTCTTGAAACTTGACACAATAAAGTAGTTCTACGTTCTATCTCTAAGGTTTTTTTCCTCTTGATGTAGCCTTAAGCAGAGACTGGCGAATAACACTTTAAATTAAAGGCGTTGTTAAGCTTCCAAAAAACTACCGTCTCCTGAAATCTCAACATATATTTTTTCATCCAATCTTCATGATTCTTTCAAGTATTGATCAGTACGCCAATCAAACGTGGATGCCCAAGTTTTGTTCTTCTAGGTTGTAGCATTCGTTTGCAGGAACAGTTAGAAATTATAGGTTTCACTCTGTTTTCTCCTATATTGACAGATGCAGTTAGAACTCTAAATCAAACACGGTTTGTGATTGCTTCTTGAAACTTGACACAATAAAGTAGTTCTACGTTCTATCTCTAAGGTTTGTTTCCTCTTGTATCCTAAAGCTGGGACTGGCGAATAACACTTATTTTGAAAGGGGTTGCCAAACTTCCAACACACTATAGACTCCTGAAATCTCAACAGATATTTTTTCAGCCAATCTTCATGATACTTTCAAGTAATGAGCAGTACACCAATCCCACTTGGATGCCAAAGTTTAGTTCTCCTAGATTGAAGCATTCTTTTGGAGTAACAGTTTGAAGTTTTAGGTTTCACTGTGTTTTCTCCTATATTGACAAATGTAGTTCGAACTCTAAATCAAACACGGTTTGTGCTAGCTTCTTGAAACTTGAAACAGTAAAGTAGTTCTCCATTCTATTTTTATTTTTTGTTTCCTCTGGATGTAGACCTAAGCAGAGACTGACGAAAGACACATTCAATGAAAGGCGTTGTTAGGCTGCCAAAATACTACAGTCTTTTGAAATCTCAACATATTTTTTTTTCCGACCTTCATGATCATTTCAAGTAATGAGCAGTACACCAATAAAACGTGGATGTTCAAGTTTCGTTCTCCTAGGTTGAAGCATTCGTTTGCAGTAACAGTTTGAATTTTTAGTTTTCACTCTGTTTTCTCCTATATTGACAGATGCAGTTCGAACTCTAAATCAAACATGGTTTGTGCTAGCTTCTTGAAACTTGACACAATAAAGTAGTTCTACGTTATATCTCTAAGGTTTGTTTCCTCTTGATGTAGCCTTAAGCAGAGACTGGCGAATAACACTTTCAATGAAAGGCGTTTTTAAGCACCCAAAAAACTACCGTCTCCTGAAATCTCAACATATATTTTTTCATCCAATCTTCATGATTCTTTCAAGTATTGATGAGTACACCAATCAAACGTGGATGCCCAAGTTTTGTTCTTCTAGGTTGTAGCATTCGTTTGCAGGAACAGTTAGAAATTATAGGTTTCACTCTGTTTTCTCCTATATTGACAGATGCAGTTAGAACTCTAAATCAAACACGGTTTGTGCTAGCTTCTTGAAACTTGACACAATAAAGTAGTTCTACGTTCTATCTCTAAGGTTTGTTTCCTCTTGTATCCTAAAGCTGGGACTGGCGAATTGCACTTGTACTGAAAGGGGTTGCCGAACTTCCAACACACTAGAGTCTCGTGAAATTTCAACATATATTTTTTCATCCAATCTTCATGATACTTTCAAGTCATGATCAGTACACCAATCCCACTTGGATGCCAAAGTTTAGTTCTCCTAGATTGAAGCATTCTTTTGGAGTAACAGTTTGAAGTTTTAGGTTTCACTCTGTTTTCTCCTATATTGACAAATGTAGTTCGAACTCTAAATCAAACACGGTTTGTGCTAGCTTCTTGAAACTTGAAACAGTAAAGTAGTTCTACATTCTATTTTTATTTTTTGTTTCCTCTGGATGTAGACCTAAGCAGAGACTGACGAAAGACACATTCAATGAAAGGCGTTGTTAGGCTGCCAAAATACTACAGTCTCCTGAAATCTCAACATATTTTTTTTTCCGACCTTCATGATCATTTCAACTAATGAGCAGTACACCAATAAAACGTGGATGTTCAAGTTTCGTTCTCCTAGGTTGAAGCATTCGTTTGCAGTAACAGTTTGAATTTTTACTTTTCACTCTGTTTTCTCCTATATTTACAGATGCAGTTCGAACTCTAAATCAAACATGGTTTGTGCTAGCTTCTTGAAACTTGACACAATAAAGTAGTTCTACATTCTATCTCTAAGGTTTGTTTCCTCTTGATGTAGCCTTAAGCAGAGACTGGCGAATAACACTTTCAATGAAAGGCGTTGTTAAGCTTCCAAAAAACTACCGTCTCCTGAAATCTCAACATATATTTTTTCATCCAATCTTCATGATTCTTTCAAGTATTGATCAGTACACCAATCAAACGTGGATGCCCAAGTTCTGTTCTTCTCGGTTGTAGCATTCGTTTGCAGGAACAGTTAGAAATTATAGGTTTCACTCTGTTTTCTCCTATATTGACAGATGCAGTTAGAACTCTAAATCAAACACGGTTTGTGCTAGCTTCTTGAAACTTGACACAATAAAGTAGTTCTACGTTCTATCTCTAAGGTTTGTTTCCTCTTGTATCCTAAAGCTGGGACTGGCGAATAACACTTATACTGAAAGGGGTTGCCAAACTTCCAACACACTAGAGTCTCCTGAAATCTCAACATATATTTTTTTATCCAATCTTCATGATACTTTCAAGTAATGATAAGAACAACAATCCCACTTGGATGCGAAAGTTTAGTTCTCCTAGATTGAAGCATTCTTTTGGAGTAACAGTTTGAATTTTTAGGTTTCACTCTGTTTTCTCCTATATTGACAAATGTAGTTCGAACTCTAAATCAAACACGGTTTGTGCTAGCTTCTTGAAACTTGATACAGTAAAGTAGTTCTACATTCTATTTTTATTTTTTGTTTCCTCTGGATGTAGACCTAAGCAGAGACTGACGAAAGACACATTCAATGAAAGGCGTTGTTAGGCTGCCAAAATACTACAGTCTCCTGAAATCTCAACATATTTTTTTTTCCGACCTTCATGATCATTTCAAGTAATGAGCAGTACACCAATAAAACGTGGATGTTCAAGTTTTGTTCTCCTAGCTTGAAGCATTCGTTTGCAGTAACAGTTTGAATTTTTAGTTTTCACTATGTTTTCTCCTATATTGACAGATGCAGTTCGAAATCTAAATCAAACATGGTTTGTGCTAGCTTCATGAAACTTGACACAATAAAGTAGTTCTACGTTCTATCTCTAAGGTTTGTTTCCTCTTGATGTAGTCTTAAGCAGAGACTGGCGAATAACACTTTCAATGAAAGGCCTTGTTAAGCTTCCAAAAAACTACGGTCTCCTGAAATCTCAACATATATCTTTTCATCCAATCTTCATGATTCTTTCAAGTATTGATCAGTACACCAATCAAACGTGGATGCCCAAGTTTTGTTCTTCTAGATTGTAGCATTCGTTTGCAGGAACAGTTAGAAATTATAGGTTTCACTCTGTTTTCTACTATATTGACAGATGCAGTTAGAACTCTAAATCAAACACGGTTTGTGCTAGCTTCTTGAAACTTGACACAATAAAGTAGTTCTACGTTCTATCTCTAAGGTTTGTTTCCTCTTGATGTAGCCTTAAGCAGAGACTGGCGAATAACAGTCTCATTGAAAGGCGTTGTTAAGCTTCCAAAAAAACTACCGTCTCCTGAAATCTCAACATATATCTTTTCATCCAATCTTCATGATTCTTTCAGGTATTGATCAGTACACCAATCAAACGTGGATGCCCAAGTTTTGTTCTTCTTGGTTGTAGCATTCGTTTGCAGGAACAGTAAGAAATTATAGGTTTCACTCTGTTTTCTCCTATATTGACAGATGCACTTAGAACTCTAAATCAAACACGGTTTGTGCTAGCTTCTTGAAACTTGACACAATAAAGTAGTTCTACGTTCTATCTCTAAGGTTTGTTTCCTCCTGTATCCTAAAGCTGGGACTGGCGAATAACACTTATACTGAAAGGGGTTGCCAAACTTCCAACACACTAGAGTCTCCTGAAATTTCAACATATATTTTTTCATCCAATCTTCATGATACTTTCAAGTAATGATCAGTACACCAATCCCACTTGGATGCCAAAGTTTATTTCTCCTAGATTGAAGCATTCTTTTGGAGTAACAGTTTGAATTTTTAGGTTTCACTCTGTTTTCTCCTATATTGACAAATGTTGTTCGAACTCTAAATCAAACACGGTTTGTGCTAGCTTCTTGAAACTTGAAACAGTAAAGTAGTTCTACATTCTATTTTTATTTTTTGTTTCCTCTGGATGTAGACCTAAGCAGAGACTGACGAAAGACACATTCAATGAAAGGCGTTGTTAGGCTGCCAAAATACTACAGTCTCCTGAAATCTCAACATATTTTTTTTTCCGACCTTCATGATCATTTCAACTAATGAGCAGTACACCAATAAAACGTGGATGTTCAAGTTTCGTTCTCCTAGGTTGAAGCATTCGTTTGCAGTAACAGTTTGAATTTTTACTTTTCACTCTGTTTTCTCCTATATTTACAGATGCAGTTCGAACTCTAAATCAAACATGGTTTGTGCTAGCTTCTTGAAACTTGACACAATAAAGTAGTTCTACATTCTATCTCTAAGGTTTGTTTCCTCTTGATGTAGCCTTAAGCAGAGACTGGCGAATAACACTTTCAATGAAAGGCGTTGTTAAGCTTCCAAAAAACTACCGTCTCCTGAAATCTCAACATATATTTTTTCATCCAATCTTCATGATTCTTTCAAGTATTGATCAGTACACCAATCAAACGTGGATGCCCAAGTTCTGTTCTTCTCGGTTGTAGCATTCGTTTGCAGGAACAGTTAGAAATTATAGGTTTCACTCTGTTTTCTCCTATATTGACAGATGCAGTTAGAACTCTAAATCAAACACGGTTTGTGCTAGCTTCTTGAAACTTGACACAATAAAGTAGTTCTACGTTCTATCTCTAAGGTTTGTTTCCTCTTGTATCCTAAAGCTGGGACTGGCGAATAACACTTATACTGAAAGGGGTTGCCAAACTTCCAACACACTAGAGTCTCCTGAAATCTCAACATATATTTTTTTATCCAATCTTCATGATACTTTCAAGTAATGATAAGAACAACAATCCCACTTGGATGCGAAAGTTTAGTTCTCCTAGATTGAAGCATTCTTTTGGAGTAACAGTTTGAATTTTTAGGTTTCACTCTGTTTTCTCCTATATTGACAAATGTAGTTCGAACTCTAAATCAAACACAGTTTGTGCTAGCTTCTTGAAACTTGATACAGTAAAGTAGTTCTACATTCTATTTTTATTTTTTGTTTCCTCTGGATGTAGACCTAAGCAGAGACTGACGAAAGACACATTCAATGAAAGGCGTTGTTAGGCTGCCAAAATACTACAGTCTCCTGAAATCTCAACATATTTTTTTTTCCGACCTTCATGATCATTTCAAGTAATGAGCAGTACACCAATAAAACGTGGATGTTCAAGTTTTGTTCTCCTAGCTTGAAGCATTCGTTTGCAGTAACAGTTTGAGTTTTTAGTTTTCACTCTGTTTTCTCCTATATTGACAGATGCAGTTCGAAATCTAAATCAAACATGGTTTGTGCTAGCTTCATGAAACTTGACACAATAAAGTAGTTCTACGTTCTATCTCTAAGGTTTGTTTCCTCTTGATGTAGTCTTAAGCAGAGACTGGCGAATAACACTTTCAATGAAAGGCCTTGTTAAGCTTCCAAAAAACTACGGTCTCCTGAAATCTCAACATATATCTTTTCATCCAATCTTCATGATTCTTTCAAGTATTGATCAGTACACCAATCAAACGTGGATGCCCAAGTTTTGTTCTTCTAGATTGTAGCATTCGTTTGCAGGAACAGTTAGAAATTATAGGTTTCACTCTGTTTTCTCCTATATTGACAGATGCAGTTAGAACTCTAAATCAAACACGGTTTGTGCTAGCTTCTTGAAACTTGACACAATAAAGTAGTTCTACGTTCTATCTCTAAGGTTTGTTTCCTCTTGATGTAGCCTTAAGCAGAGACTGGCGAATAACACTCTCAATGAAAGGCGTTGTTAAGCTTCCAAAAAAACTACCGTCTCCTGAAATCTCAACATATATCTTTTCATCCAATCTTCATGATTCTTTCAAGTATTGATCAGTACACCAATCAAACGTGGATGCCCAAGTTTTGTTCTTCTAGATTGTAGCATTCGTTTGCA
Source organism: Callospermophilus lateralis (assembly GCF_048772815.1). Taxonomy (NCBI): domain Eukaryota; kingdom Metazoa; phylum Chordata; class Mammalia; order Rodentia; family Sciuridae; genus Callospermophilus; species Callospermophilus lateralis. The sequence continues at coordinate 59,532 of NW_027513407.1, forward strand.
GGAACAGTAAGAAATTATAGGTTTCACTCTGTTTTCTCCTATATTGACAGATGCACTTAGAACTCTAAATCAAACACGGTTTGTGCTAGCTTCTTGAAACTTGACACAATAAAGTAGTTCTACGTTCTATCTCTAAGGTTTGTTTCCTCTTGTATCCTAAAGCTGGGACTGGCGAATAACACTTATACTGAAAGGGGTTGCCAAACTTCCAACACACTAGAGTCTCCTGAAATTTCAACATATATTTTTTCATCCAATCTTCATGATACTTTCAAGTAATGATCAGTACACCAATCCCACTTGGATGCCAAAGTTTATTTCTCCTAGATTGAAGCATTCTTTTGGAGTAACAGTTTGAATTTTTAGGTTTCACTCTGTTTTCTCCTATATTGACAAATGTTGTTCGAACTCTAAATCAAACACGGTTTGTGCTAGCTTCTTGAAACTTGAAAAAGTAAAGTAGTTCTACATTCTATTTTTATTTTTTGTTTCCTCTGGATGTAGACCTAAGCAGAGACTGACGAAAGACACTTTCAATGAAAGGCATTGTTAGGCTGCCAAAATACTACAGTCTCCTGAAATCTCAACAGATTTTTTTTTCCGACCTTCATGATCATTTCAAGTAATGAGCAGTACACCAATAAAACGTGGATGTTCAAGTTTTGTTCTCCTAGCTTGAAGCATTCGTTTGCAGTAACAGTTTGAATTTTTAGTTTTCACTCTGTTTTCTCCTATATTGACAGATGCAGTTCGAAATCTAAATCAAACATGGTTTGTGCTAGCTTCATGAAACTTGACACAATAAAGTAGTTCTACGTTCTATCTCTAAGGTTTGTTTCCTCTTGATGTAGTCTTAAGCAGAGACTGGCGAATAACACTTTCTATGAAAGGCCTTGTTAAGCTTCCAAAAAACTACGGTCTCCTGAAATCTCAACATATATCTTTTCATCCAATCTTCATGATTCTTTCAAGTATTGATCAGTACACCAATCAAACGTGGATGCCCAAGTTTTGTTCTTCTAGATTGTAGCATTCGTTTGCAGGAACAGTAAGAAATTATAGGTTTCACTCTGTTTTCTCCTATATTGACAGATGCACTTAGAACTCTAAATCAAACATGGTTTGTGCTAGCTTCTTGAAACTTGACACAATAAAGTAGTTCTAGGTTCTATCTCTAAGGTTTGTTTCCTCTTGATGTAGCCTTAAGCAGAGACTGGCGAATAACACTTTCAATGAAAGGCGTTGTTAAGCTTCCAAAAAACTACCGTCTCCTGAAATCTCAACATATATCTTTTCATCCAATCTTCATGATTCTTTCAAGTATTGATCAGTACACCAATCAAACGTGGATGCCCAAGTTTTGTTCTTCTAGGTTGTAGATTTCGTTTGCAGGAACAGTTAGAAATTATAGGTTTCACTCTGTTTTCTCCTATATTGACAGATGCAGTTAGAACTCTAAATCAAACACGGTTTGTGCTAGCTTCTTGAAACTTGACACAATAAAGTAGTTCTACGTTCTATCTCTAAGGTTTGTTTCCTCTTGTATCCTAAAGCTGGGACTGGCGAATAACACTTATACTGAAAGGGGTTGCCAAAATTCCAACACACTAGAGTCTCCTGAAATCTCAACATATATTTTTTCATCCAATCTTCATGATACTTTCAAGTAATGAGCAGTACACCAATCCCACTTGGATGCCAAAGTTTAGTTCTCCTAGATTGAAGCATTCTTTTGGAGTAACAGTTTGAATTTTTAGGTTTCACTCTGTTTTCTCCTATATTGACAAATGTAGTTCGAACTCTAAATCAAACACGGTTTGTGCTAGCTTCTTCAAACTTGAAACAGTAAAGTAGTTCTACATTCTATTTTTATTTTTTGTTTCCTCAGGATGTAGACCTAAGCAGAGACTGACGAAAGACACATTCAATGAAAGGCGTTGTTAGGCTGCCAGAATATTACAGTCTCCTGAAATCTCAACATATTTTTTTTTCCGACCTTCAGGATCATTTCAAGTAATGAGCAGTACACCAATAATACGTGGATGTTCAAGTTTCGTTCTCCTAGGTTGAAGCATTCGTTTGCAGTAACAGTTTGAATTTTTAGTTTTCACTCTGTTTTCTCCTATATTGACAGATGCAGTTCGAACTCTAAATCAAACATGGTTTGTGCTAGCTTCTTGAAACTTGACACAATAAAGAAGTTCTACGTTCTATCTAAAGTTTGTTTCCTCTTGATGTAGCCTTAAGCAGAGACTGGCGAATAACACTTTCAATGAAAGGCGTTGTTAAGCTTCCAAAAAACTACCGTCTCCTGAAATCTCAACATATATTTTTTTCATCCAATCTTCATGATTCTTTCAAGTATTGATCAGTACACCAATCAAACGTGGATGCCCAAGTTTTGTTCTTCTAGGTAGTAGCATTCGTTTGCAGGAACAGTTAGAAATTATAGGTTTCACTCTGTTTTCTCCTATATTGACAGATCCAGTTAGAACTCTAAATCAAACACGGTTTGTGCTAGCTTCTTGAAACTTGACACAATAAAGTAGTTCTACGTTCTATCTCTAAGGTTTGTTTCCTCTTGTATCCTAAAGCTGGAACTGGCGAATAACACTTATACTGAAAGGGGTTGCCAAACTTCCAACACACTAGAGTCTCCTGAAATCTCAACATATATTTTTTCATCCAAAATTCATGATACTTTCAAGTAATGATCAGTACACCAATCCCACTTGGATGCCAAAGTTTAGTTCTCCTAGATTGAAGCATTCTTTTGGAGTAACAGTTTGAATTTTTAGGTTTCACTCTGTTTTCTCCTATATTGACAAATGTAGTTCGAACTCTAAATCAAACAGGGTTTGTGCTATTTTCTTTAAACTTGAAACAGTAAAGTAGTTCTACATTCTATTTTTATTTTTTGTTTCCTCTGGATGTAGACCTAAGCAGAGACTGACGAAAGACACATTCAATGAAAGGCGTTGTTAGGCTGCCAAAATACTACAGGCTCCTGAAATCTCAACATATTTATTTTTCCGACCTTCATGATAATTTCAAGTATTGACCAGTACACCAATAAAACGTGGATGTTCAAGTTCCGTTCTCCTAGGTTGAAGCATTCGTTTGCAGTAACAGTTTGAATTTTTAGTTTTCACTCTGTTTTCTCCTATATTGACAGATGCAGTTCAAACTCTAAATCAAACATGGTTTGTGCTAGCTTCTTGAAACTTGACACAATATAGTAGTTCTACGTTCTATCTCTAAGGTTTGTTTCCTCTTGTATCCTAAAGCTGGGACTGGCGAATAACACTTATACTGAAAGGGGTTGCCAAACTTCCAACACACTAGAGTCTCCTGAAATCTCAACATATATTTTTTCATCCAATCTTCATGATACTTTCAAGTAATGATCAGTACACAAATCCCACTTGGATGCCAAAGTTTAGTTCTCCTAGATTGAAGCATTCTTTTGGAGTAACAGTTTGAATTTTTAGGTTTCACTCTGTTTTCTCCTATATTGACAGATGCAGTTCGAACTCTATATCAAACATGGTTTGTGCTAGCTTCTTGAAACTTGACACAATAAAGTAGTTCTATGTTCTATCTCTAAGGTTTGTTTCCTCTTGATGTAGCCTTAAGCAGAGACTGGCGAATAACACTTTCAATGAAAGGCGTTGTTAAGCTTCCAAAAAACTACCGTCTCCTGAAATCTCAACATATATCTTTTCATCCAATCTTCATGATTCTTTCAGATATTGATCAGTACACCAATCAAACGTGGATGCCCAAGTTTTGTTCTTCTAGGTTGTAGCATTCGTTTGCAGGAACAGTTAGAAATTATAGGTTTCACTCTGTTTTCTCCTATATTGACAGATGCAGTTAGAACTCTAAATCAAACACGGTTTGTGCTAGCTTCTTGAAACTTGACACAATAAAGTAGTTCTACGTTCTATTTTTATTTTTTGTTTCCTCAGGATGTAGACCTAAGCAGAGACTGACGAAAGACACATTCAATGAAAGGCGTTGTTAGGCTGCCAGAATTTTACAGTCTCCTGAAATCTCAACATATTTTTTTTTCCGACCTTCATGATCATTTCAAGTAATGAGCAGTACACCAATAATACGTGGATGTTCAAGTTTCGTTCTCCTAGGTTGAAGCATTCGTTTGCAGTAACAGTTTGAATTTTTAGTTTTCACTCTGTTTTCTCCTATATTGACAGATGCAGTTCGAACTCTAAATCAAACATGGATTGTGCTAGCTTCCTGAAACTTGACACAATAAAGAAGTTCTACGTTCTATCTAAAGTTTGTTTCCTCTTGATGTAGCCTTAAGCAGAGACTGGCGAATAACACTTTCAATGAAAGGCGTTGTTAAGCTTCCAAAAAACTACCGTCTCCTGAAATCTCAACATATATTTTTTTCATCCAATCTTCATGATTCTTTCAAGTATTGATCAGTACACCAATCAAACGTGGATGCCCAAGTTTTGTTCTTCTAGGTAGTAGCATTCGTTTGCAGGAACAATTAGAAATTATAGGTTTCACTCTGTTTTCTCCCATATTGACAGATCCAGTTAGAACTCTAAATCAAACACGGTTTGTGCTAGCTTCTTGAAACTTGACACAATAAAGTAGTTCTACGTTCTATCTCTAAGGTTTGTTTCCTCTTGTATCCTAAAGCTGGGACTGGCGAATAACACTTATACTGAAAGGGGTTGCCAAACTTCCAACACACTAGAGTCTCCTGAAATCTCAACATATATTTTGTCATCCAATCTTCATGATACTTTCAAGTAATGATCAGTACACCAATCCCACTTGGATGCCAAAGTTTAGTTCTCCTAGATTGAAGCATTCTTTTGGAGTAACAGTTTGAATTTTTAGGTTTCACTCTGTTTTCTCCAATATTGACAAAGGTAGTTCGAACTCTAAATCAAACATGGTTTGTGCTAGCTTCTTGAAACTTGAAACAGTAAAGTAGTTCTACATTCTATTTTTATTTTTTGTTTCCTCTGGATGTAGACCTAAGCAGAGACTGACGAAAGACACATTCAATGAAAGGCGTTGTTAGGCTGCCAAAATACTACAGTCTCCTGAAATCTCAACATATTTTTTTTTCCGACATTCATGATAATTTCATGTAATCAGCAGTACACCAATAAAACGTGGATGTTCAAGTTTCGTTATCCTAGCTTGAAGCATTCGTTTGCAGTAACAGTTTGAATTTTTAGTTTTCACTCTGTTTTCTCCTATATTGACAGATGCAGTTTGAACTCTAAATCAAACATGGTTTGTGCTAGCTTCTTGAAACTTGACACAATAAAGTAGTTCTACGTTCTATCTCTAAGGTTTGTTTCCTCTTGATGTAGCCTTAAGCAGAGACTGGCGAATAACACTTTCAATGAAAGGCGTTGTTAAGCTTCCAAAAAACTACCGTCTCCTGAAATCTCAACATATATTTTTTCATCCAATCTTCATGATTCTTTCAAGTATTGATCAGTACACCAATCAAACGTGGATGCCCACGTTTTGTTCTTCTAGGTTGTAGCATTCGTTTGCAGGAACAGTTAGAAATTATAGGTTTCACTCTGTTTTCTCCTATATTGACAGACGCAGTTAGAACTCTAAATCAAACACGGTTTGTGCTAGCTTCTTGAAACTTGACACAATAAAGTAGTTCTACGTTCTATCTCTAAGGTTTGTTTCCTCTTGTATCCTAAAGCTGGGACTGGCGAATAACACTTATACTGAAAGGGGTTGCCAAACATCCAACACACTAGAGTCTCCTGAAATCTCAACATATATTTTTTCATCCAATCTTCATGATACTTTCAAGTAATGATCAGTACACCAATCCCACTTGGATGCCAAAGTTTAGTTCTCCTAGATTGAAGCATTCTTTTGGAGTAACAGTTTGAATTTTTAGGTTTCACTCTGTTTTCTCCTATATTGACAAATGTAGTTCGAACTCTAAATCAAACACGGTTTGTGCTAGCTTCTTGAAACTTGAAACAGTAAAGTAGTTCTACATTCTATTTTTATTTTTTGTTTCCTCTGGATGTAGACCTAAGCAGAGACTCACGAAAGACACATTCAATGAAAGGCGTTGTTAGGCTGCCAAAATACTACAGTCTCCTGAAATCTCAACATATTTTTTTCCGACCTTCATGATGATTTCATGTAATCAGCAGTACACCAATAAAACGTGGATGTTCAAGTTTCGTTATCCTAGCTTGAAGCATTCGTTTGCAGTAACAGTTTGAATTTTTAGTTTTCACTCTGTTTTCTCCTATATTGACAGATGCAGTTTGAACTCTAAATCAAACATGGTTTGTGCTAGCTTCTTGAAACTTGACACAATAAAGTAGTTCTACGTTCTATCTCTAAGGTCTGTTTCCTCTTGATGTAGCCTTAAGCAGAGACTGGCGAATAACACTTTCAATGAAAGGCGTTGTTAAGCTTCCAAAAAACTACCGTCTCCTGAAATCTCAACATATATTTTTTCATCCAATCTTCATGATTTTTTCAAGTATTGATCAGTACACCAATCAAACGTGGATGCCCACGTTTTGTTCTTCTAGGTTGTAGCATTCGTTTGCAGGAACAGTTAGAAATTATAGGTTTCACTCTGTTTTCTCCTATATTGACAGACGCAGTTAGAACTCTAAATCAAACACGGTTTGTGCTAGCTTCTTGAAACTTGACACAATAAAGTAGTTCTACGTTCTATCTCTAAGGTTTGTTTCCTCTTGTATCCTAAAGCTGGGACTGGCGAATAACACTTATACTGAAAGGGGTTGCCAAACTTCCAACACACTTGAGTCTCCTGAAATCTCAACATATATTTTTTCATCCAATCTTCATGATTCTTTCAAGTAATGATCAGTACACCAATCCCACTTGGATGCCAAAGTTTAGTTCTCCTAGATTGAAGCATTCTTTTGGAGTAACAGTTTGAATTTTTAGGTTTCACTCTGTTTTCTCCTATATTGACAAATGTAGTTCGAACTCTAAATCAAACACGGTTTGTGCTAGCTTCTTGAAACTTGAAACAGTAAAGTAGTTCTACATTCTATTTTTATTTTTTGTTTCCTCTGGATGTAGACCTAAGCAGAGACTGACGAAAGACACATTCAATGAAAGGCGTTGTTAGGCTGCCAAAATACTACAGTCTCCTGAAATCTCAACATATTTTTTTTCCGACCTTCATGATAATTTCAAGTAATGAGCAGTACACCAATAAAACGTGGATGTTCAAGTTTCGTTCTCCTAGGTTGAAGCATTCGTTTGCAGTAACAGTTTGAATTTTTAGTTTTCACTCTGTTTTCTCCTATATTGACAGATGCAGTTCGAACTCTAAATCAAACATGGTTTGTGCTAGCTTCTTGAAACTTGACACAATAAAGTAGTTCTATGTTCTATCTCTAAGGTTTGTTTCCTCTTGATGTAGCCTTAAGCAGAGAGTGGCGAAAAACACTTTCAATGAAAGGCGTTGTTAAGCTTCCAAATACTACCGTCTCCTGAAATCTCAACATATATTTTTTCATCCAATCTTCATGATTCTTTCAAGTATTGATCAGTACACCAATCAAACGTGGATGCCCAAGTTTTGTTCTTCTAGGTTGTAGCATTCGTTTGCAGGAACAGTTAGAAATTATAGGTTTCACTCTGTTTTCTCCTATATTGACAGATGCAGTTAGAACTCTAAATCAAACACGGTTTGTGCTAGCTTCTTGAAACTTGACACAATAAAGTAGTTCTACGTTCTATCTCTAAGGTTTGTTTCCTCTTGGATCCTAAAGCTGGGACTGGCGAATAACACTTATACTGAAAGGGGTTGCCAAACTTCCAAAACACTAGAGTCTCCTGAAATCTCAACATATATTTTTTCATCCAATCTTCATGATACTTTCAAGTAATGATCAGTACACCAATCCACTTGGATGCCAAAGTTTAGTTCTCCTAGATTGAAGCATTCTTTGGAGTAACAGTTTGAATTTTTAGGTTTCACTCTGTTTTCTCCTATATTGACAAATGTTGTTCGAACTCTAAATCAAACACGGTTTGTGCTAGCTTCTTGAAACTTGAAAGAGTAAAATAGTTCTACATTCTATTTTTATTTTTTGTTTCCTCTGGATGTAGACCTAAGTAGAGACTGACGAAAGACACATTCAATGAAAGGCGTTGTTAGGCTGCCAAAATACTACAGTCTCCTGAAATCTCAACATATTATTTTTTCCGACCTTCATGATAATTTCAAGTAATGAGCAGTACACCAATAAAACGTGGATGTTCAAGTTTCGTTCTCCTAGGTTGAAGCATTCGTTTGCAGTAACAGTTTGAATTTTTAGTTTTCACTCTCTTTTCTCCTCTATTGACAGATGCAGTTCGAACTCTAAATCAAACATGGTTTGTGCTAGCTTCCTGAAACTTGACACAATAAAGTAGTTCTCCGTTCTATCTCTAAGGTTTGTTTCCTCTTGATGTAGCCTTAAGCAGAGACTGGCGAATAACACTTTCAATGAAAGACGTTGTTAAGCTTCCAAAAAACTACCGTCTCCTGAAATCTCAACATATATCTTTTCATCCAATCTTCATGATTCTTTCAAGTATTGATCAGTACACCAATCAAACGTGGATTCCCAAGTTTTGTTCTTCTAGGTTGTAGCATTCGTTTGCAGGAACAGTTAGAAATTATAGGTTTCACTCTGTTTTCTCCTATATTGACAGATGCAGTTCGAACTCTAAATCAAACATGGTTTGTGCTATCTTCATGAAACTTGACACAATAATGTAGTTCTACGTTCTATCTCTAAGGTTGGTTTCCTCTTGATGTAGCCTTAAGCAGAGACTGGCGAATTACAATTTCAATGAAAGGCGTTGTTAAGCTTCCAAAAAACTACAGTCTCCTGATATCTCAACATATATGTTTTCATCCAATCTTCATGATTCTTTCAAGTATTGATCAATACACAAATCAAACGTTGATGCCCAAGTTTTGTTCTTCTAGGTTGTAGCATTCGTTTGCAGGAACAGTTAGAAATTATAGGTTTCACTCTGTTTTCTCCTATATTGACAGATGCAGTTAGAACTCTAAATCAAACACGGTTTGTGCTAGCTTCCTGAAACTTGACACAATAAAGTAGTTCTACGTTCTATCTCTAAGGTTTGTTTCCTCTTGTATCCTAAAGCTGGGACTGGCGAATAACACTTATACTGAAAGGGGTTGCCAAACTTCCAACACACTAGAGTCTCCTGAAATCTCAACATATATTTTTTCATCCAATCTTCATGATACTTTCAAGTAATGATCAGCACACCAATCCCACTTGGATGCCAAAGTTTAGTTCTCCTAGATTGAAGCATTCTTTTGGAGTAACAGTTTGAATTTTTAGGTTTCACTCTGTTTTCTCCTATATTGACAAATGTAGTTCGAACTCCAAATCAAACACGGTTTGTGCTAGCTTCTTGAAACTTGAAACAGTAAAGTAGTTCTACATTCTATTTTTATTTTTTGTTTCCTCTGGATGTAGACCTAAACAGAGACTGACGAAAGACACATTCAATGAAAGGCTTTGTTAGGCTGCCAAAATACTACAGTCTCCTGAAATCTCAACATATTTTTTTTTCGACCTTCATGATGATTTCAAGTAATCAGCAGTACACCAATAAAACGTGCATGTTTAAGTTTCGTTCTCCTAGCTTGAAGCATTCGTTTGCAATAACAGTTTGAATTTTTAGTTTTCACTGTTTTCTCCTATATTGACAGATGCAGTTCGAACTCTAAATCAAACATGGTTTGTGCTATCTTCATGAAACTTGACACAATAATGTAGTTCTACGTTCTATCTCTAAGGTTTGTTTCCTCTTGATGTAGCCTTAAGCAGAGACTGGCGAATAACACTTTCAATGAAAGGCGTTGTTAAGCTTCCAAAAAACTACCGTCTCCTGATATCTCAACATATATCTTTTCATCCAATCTTCATGATTCTTTCAAGTATTGATCAGTACACAAATCAAACGTTGATGCCCAAGTTTTGTTCTTCTAGGTTGTAGCATTCGTTTGCAGGAACAGTTAGAAATTATAGGTTTCACTCTGTTTTCTCCTATATTGACAGATGCAGTTAGAACTCTAAATCAAACACGGTTTGTGCTAGCTTCTTGAAACTTGACACAATAAAGTAGTTCTACGTTCTATCTCTAAGGTTTGTTTCCTCTTGTATCCTAAAGCTAGGACTGGCGAATAACACTTATACTGAAAGGGGTTGCCAAACTTCCAACACACTAGAGTCTCCTGAAATCTCAACATATATTTTTTCATCCAATCTTCATGATACTTTCAAGTAATGATCAGTACACCAATCCCACTTGGATGCCAAAGTTTAGTTCTCCTAGATTGAAGCATTCTTTTGGAGTAACAGTTTGAATTTTTAGGTTTCACTTTGTTTTCTCCTATATTGACAAATGTAGTTCGAACTCTAAATCAAACACGGTTTGTGCTAGCTTCTTGAAACTTGAAACAGTAAAGTAGTTCTACATTCTATTTTTATTTTTTGTTTCCTCTGGATGTAGACCTAAGCAGAGACTGACCAAAGACACATTCAATGAAAGGCGTTTTTAGGCTGCCAAAATACTACAGTCTCCTGAAATCTCAACATATTTTTTTTCCGACCTTCATGATAATTTCAAGTAATGAGCAGTACACCAATAAAACGTGGATGTTCAAGTTTCGTTCTCCTAGGTTGAAGCATTCGTTGCAGTAACAGTTTGAATTTTTAGTTTTCACTCTGTTTTCTCCTATATTGACATATGCAGTTCGAACTCTAAATCAAACATGGTTTGTGCTAGCTTCTTGAAACTTGACACAATAAAGTAGTTCTACGTTCTATCTCTAAGGTTGGTTTCCTCTTGATGTAGCCTTAAGCAGAGACTGGCGAATAACACTTTCAATGAAAGGCGTTGTTAAGCTTCCAAAAAACTACCGTCTCCTGAAATCGCAACATATATTTTTTCATCCAATCTTCATGATTCTTTCAAGGATTGATCAGTACACCAATCAAACGTGGATGCCCAAGTTTTGTTCTTCTAGGTTGTAGCATTCGTTTGCAGGAACAGTTAGAAATTATAGGTTTCACTCTGTTTTCTCCTATATTGACAGATGCAGTTAGAACTCTAAATCAAACACGGTTTGTGCTAGCTTATTGAAACTTGACACAATAAAGTAGTTCTACGTTCTATCTCTAAGGTTTGTTTCCTCTTGTATCCTAAAGCTGGGACTGGCGAATAACACTTATACTGAAAGGGGTTGCCAAACTTCCAACACACTAGAGTCTCCTGAAATCTCAACATATTTTTTTTCATCCAATCTTCATGATACTTTCAAGTAATGATCAGTACACCAATCCCACTTGGATGCCAAAGTTTAGTTCTCCTAGATTGAAGCATTCTTTTGGAGTAACAGTTTGAATTTTTAGGTTTCACTCTGTTTTCTCCTATATTGACAAATGTAGTTCGAACTCTAAATCAAACACGGTTTGTGGTAGCTTCTTGAAACTTGAAACAGTAAAGTAGTTCTACATTCTATTTTTATTTTTGTTTCCTCTGGATGTAGACCTACGCAGAGACTGACGAAAGACTCATTCAATGAAAGGCGTTGTTAGGCTGCCAAAATACTACAGTCTCCTGAAATCTCAACATATTTTTTTTCCGACCTTCATGATGATTTCAAGTAATGAGCAGTACACCAATAAAACGTGGATGTTCAAGTTTCGTTCTCCTAGGTTGAAGCATTCGTTTGCAGTAACAGTTTGAATTTTTAGTTTTCACTCTGTTTTCTCCTATATTGACAGATGCAGTTCGAACTCTAAATAAAACATGGTTTGTGCTAGCTTCTTGAAACTTGACACAATAAAGTAGTTCTACGTTCTATCTCTAAGGTTGGTTTCCTCTTGATGTAGCCTTAAGCAGAGACTGGCGAATAACACTTTCAATGAAAGGCGTTGTAAAGCTTCCAAAAAACTACCGTCTCCTGATATCTCAACATATATCTTTTCATCCAATCTTCATGATTCTTTCAAGTTTTGATCAGTACACAAATCAAAAGTTGATGCCCAAGTTTTGTTCTTCTAGGTTGTAGCATTCGTTTGCAGGAACAGTTAGAAATTATAGGTTTCACTCTGTTTTCTCCTATATTGACAGATGCTGTTAGAACTCTAAATCAAACACGGTTTGTGCTAGCTTCTTGAAACTTGACAGAATAAAGTAGTTCTACGTTCTATCTCTAAGGTTTGTTTCCTCTTGTATCCTAAAGCTGGGACTGGCGAATAACACTTATACTGAAAGGGTTTGCCAAACTTCCAACACACTAGAGTCTCCTGAAATCTCAACATATATTTTTTCATCCAATCTTCATGATACTTTCAAGTAATGATCAGTACACCAATCCCACTTGGATGCCAAAGTTTAGTTCTCCTAGATTGAAGCATTCTTTTGGAGTAACAGTTTGAATTTTTAGGTTTCACTCTGTTTTCTCCTATATTGACAAATGTAGTTCGAACTCTTAATCAAACACGGTTTGTGCTAGCTTCTTGAAACTTGAAACAGTAAAGTAGTTCTACATTCTATTTTTATATTTTGTTTCCTCTGGATGTAGACCTAAGCAGAGACTCACGAAAGACACATTCAATGAAAGGCGTTGTTAGGCTGCCAAAATACTACAGTCTCCTGAAATCTCAACCAGTCTCCTGAAATCTCAACATATTTTTTTTTTCCGACCTTCATGATGATTTCAAGAAAAGAGCAGTACACCAATAAAACGTGGATGTTCAAGTTTTGTACTCCTAGGTTGAAGCATTCGTTTGCAGTAACAGTTTGAATTTTTAGTTTTCACTCTGTTTTCTCCTATATTGACAGATGCAGTTCGAACTCTAAATCAAACAGGGTTTGTGCTAGCTTCATGAAACTTGACACAATAAAGTAGTTCTACGTTCTATCTCTAAGGTTTGTTTCCTCTTGATGTAGCCTTAAGCAGAGACTGGCGAATAACACTTTCAATGAAAGGCGTTGTTAAGCTTCCAAAAAACTACCGTCTCCTGAAATCTCAACATATATTTTTTCATCCAATCTTCATGATTCTTTCAAGTATTGATCAGTACACCAATCAAACGTGGATGCCCAAGTTTTGTTCTTCTAGGTTGTAGCATTCGTTTGCAGGAACAGTTAGAAATTATAGGTTTCACTCTGTTTTCTCCTATATTGACAGATGCAGTTAGAACTCTAAATCAAACACGGTATGTGCTAGCTTCTTGAAACTTGACACAATAAAGTACTTCTACGTTCTATCACTAAGGTTTGTTTCCTCTTGTATCCTAAAGCTGGGACTGGCGTATAACACTTATACTGAAAGGGGTTGCCAAACTTCCAACACACTAGAGTCTCATGAAATCTCAACATATATTTTTTCATCCAATCTTCATGATACTTTCAAGTAATGATCAGTACACCAATCCGACTTGGATGCCAAAGTTTAGTTCTCCTAGATTGAAGCATTCTTTTGGAGTAACAGTTTGAATTTTTAGGTTTCAATCTGTTTTCTCCTATATTGACAAATGTATTTCGAACTCTAAATCAAACACGGTTTGTGCTAGCTTCTTGAAACTTGAAACAGTAAAGTAGTTCTACATTCTATTTTTATTTTTTGATTCCTCTGGATGTAGACCTAAGCAGAGACTGACGAAAGACACATTCAATGAAAGGCGTTGTTAGGCTGCCAAAATACTACAGTCTCCTGAAATCTCAACATATTTTTTTTTCCGACCTTCATGATAATTTCAAGTAATGAGCAGTACACCAATAAAACGTGGATGTTCAAGTTCCGTTCTCCTAGGTTGAAGCATTCGTTTGCAGTAACAGTTTGAATTTTTAGTTTTCACTCTGTTTTCTCCTATATTGACAGATGCAGTTCGAACTCTAAATCAAACATGGTTTGTGCTAGCTTCTTGAAACTTGACACAATAAAGTAGTTCTACGTTCTATCTCTAAGGTTTCTTTCCTCTTGATGTAGCCTTAAGCAGAGACTGGCGAATAACACTTTCAATGAAAGGCGTTGTTAAGCTTCCAAAAAACTACCGTCTCCTGAAATCTCAACATATATCTTTTCATCCAATCTTCATGATTCTTTCAAGTATTGATCAGTACACCAATCAAACGTGGATGCCCAAGTTTTGTTCTTCTAGGTTGTAGCATTCGTTTGCAGGAACAGTTAGGAATTATAGGTTTCATTCTGTTTTCTCCTATATTGACAGATGCAGTTAGAACTCTAAATCAAACACGGTTTGTGCTAGCTTCTTGAAACTTGACACAGTAAAGTAGTTCTACGTTCTATCTCTAAGGTTTGTTTCCTCTTGTATCCTAAAGCTGGGACCTGCGAATAACACTTATACTGAAAGGGGTTGCCAAACTTCCAACACACTAGAGTCTCCTGAAATTTCAACATATATTTTTTCATCCAATCTTCATGATACTTTCAAGTAATGATCAGTACACCAATCCCACTTGGATGCCAAAGTTTAGTTCTCCTAGATTGAAGCATTCTTTTGGAGTAACAGTTTGAATTTTTAGGTTTCACTCTGTTTTCTCCTATATTGACAAATGTAGTTCGAACTCTAAATCAAACACGGTTTGTGCTAGCTTCTTGAAACTTGAAACAGTAAAGTAGTTCTACATTCTATTTTTATTTTTTGTTTCCTCTGGATGTAGACCTAAGCAGAGACTCACGAAAGACACATTCAATGAAAGGCGTTGTTAGGCTGCCAAAATACTACAGTCTCCTGAAATCTCAACATATTTTTTTTTCCGACCTTCATGATGATTTCAAGAAAAGAGCAGTACACCAATAAAACGTGGATGTTCAAGTTTCGTTCTCCTAGGTTGAAGCATTCGTTTGCAGTAACAGTTTGAATTTTTAGTTTTCACTCTGTTTTCTCCTATATTGACAGATGCAGTTCGAACTCTAAATCAAACATGGTTTGTGCTAGCTTCATGAAACTTGACACAATAAAGTAGTTCTATGTTCTATCTCTAAGGTTTGTTTCCTCTTGATGTAGCCTTAAGCAGAGACTGGCGAATAACACTTTCAATGAAAGGCGTTGTTAAGCTTCCAAAAAACTACCGTCTCCTGAAATCTCAACATATATTTTTTCATCCAATCTTCATGATTCTTTCAAGTATTGATCAGTACACCAATCAAACGTGGATGCCCAAGTTTTGTTCTTCTAGGTTGTAGCATTCGTTTGCAGGAACAGTTAGAAATTATAGGTTTCACTCTGTTTTCTCCTATATTGACAGATGCAGTTAGAACGCTAAATCAAACACGGTTTGTGCTAGCTTCTTGAAACTTGACACAATAAAGTAGTTCTACGTTCTATCTCTAAGGTTTGTTTCCTCTTGTATCCTAAAGCTGGGACTGGCGAATAACACTTATACTGAAAGGGGTTGCCAAACTTCCAACACACTAGAGTCTCCTGAAATCTCAACATATATTTTTTCATCCAATCTTCATGATACTTTCAAGTAATGATCAGTACACCAATCCCACTTGGATGCCAAAGTTTAGTTCTCCTAGATTGAAGCATTCTTTTGGAGTAACAGTTTGAATTTTTAGGGTTCACTCTGTTTTCTCCTATATTGACAAATGTAGTTCGAACTCTAAATCAAACACGGTTTGTGCTAGCTTCTTGAAACTTGAAACAGTAAAGTAGTTCTACATTCTATTTTTATTTTTTTGTTTCCTCTGGATGTAGACCTAAGCAGAGACTCACGAAAGACACATTCAATGAAAGGCGTTGTTAGGCTGCCAAAATACTACAGTCTCCTGAAATCTCAACATATTTTTTTTCCGACCTTCATGATGATTTCAAGAAAAGAGCAGTACACCAATAAAACGTGGATGTTCAAGTTTTGTTCTCCTAGGTTGAAGCATTCGTTTGCAGTAACAGTTTGAATTTTTAGTTTTCACTCTGTTTTCTCCTATATTGACAGATGCAGTTCGAACTCTAAATCAAACATGGTTTGTGCTAGCTTCATGAAACTTTACACAATAAAGTAGTTCTACGTTCTATCTCTAAGGTTTGTTTCCTCTTGATGTAGCCTTAAGCAGAGACTGGCGAATAACACTTTCAATGAAAGGCGTTGTTAAGCTTCCAAAAAACTACAGTCTCCTGAAATCTCAACATATATTTTTTCATCCAATCTTCATGATTCTTTCAAGTATTGATCAGTACACCAATCAAACGTGGATGCCCAAGTTTTGTTCTTCTAGGTTGTAGCATTCGTTTGCAGGAACAGTTAGAAATTATTGGTTTCACTCTGTTTTCTCCTATATTGACAGATGCAGTTAGAACTCTAAATCAAACACGGTTTGTGCTAGCTTCTTGAAACTTGACACAATAAAGTACTTCTACGTTCTATCACTAAGGTTTGTTTCCTCTTGTATCCTAAAGCTGGGACTGGCGAATAACACTTATACTGAAAGGGGTTGCCAAACTTCCAACACACTAGAGTCTCATGAAATCTCAACATATATTTTTTCATCCAATCTTCATGATACTTTCAAGTAATGATCAGTACACCAATCCCACTTGGATGCCAAAGTTTAGTTCTCCTAGATTGAAGCATTCTTTTGGAGTAACAGTTTGAATTTTTAGGTTTCACTCTGTTTTCTCCTATATTGACAAATGTAGTTCGAACTCTAAATCAAACACGGTTTGTGCTAGCTTCTTGAAACTTGAAACAGTAAAGTAGTTCTACATTCTATTTTTATTTTTTGATTCCTCTGGATGTAGACCTAAGCAGAGACTGACGAAAGACACATTCAATGAAAGGCGTTGTTAGGCTGCCAAAATACTACAGTCTCCTGAAATCTCAACATATTTTTTTTTTCCGACCTTCATGATAATTTCAAGTAATGAGCAGTACACCAATAAAACGTGGATGTTCAAGTTCCGTTCTCCTAGGTTGAAGCATTCGTTTGCAGTAACAGTTTGAATTTTTAGTTTTCACTCTGTTTTCTCCTATATTGACAGATGCAGTTCGAACTCTAAATCAAACATGGTTTGTGCTAGCTTCTTGAAACTTGACACAATAAAGTAGTTCTACGTTCTATCTCTAAGGTTTCTTTCCTCTTGATGTAGCCTTAAGCAGAGACTGGCGAATAACACTTTCAATGAAAGGCGTTGTTAAGCTTCCAAAAAACTACCGTCTCCTGAAATCTCAACATATATCTTTTCATCCAAACTTCATGATTCTTTCAAGTATTGATCAGTACACCAATCAAACGTGGATGCCCAAGTTTTGTTCTTCTAGG
The DNA here is from genome assembly GCF_048772815.1 of Callospermophilus lateralis. NCBI lineage: Eukaryota > Metazoa > Chordata > Mammalia > Rodentia > Sciuridae > Callospermophilus > Callospermophilus lateralis. The sequence goes on from NW_027513407.1 coordinate 76,891, forward strand.
TTGTAGCATTCGTTTGCAGGAACAGTTAGGAATTATAGGTTTCATTCTGTTTTCTCCTATATTGACAGATGCAGTTAGAACTCTAAATCAAACACGGTTTGTGCTAGCTTCTTGAAACTTGACACAGTAAAGTAGTTCTACGTTCTATCTCTAAGGTTTGTTTCCTCTTGTGTCCTAAAGCTGGGACCTGCGAATAACACTTATACTGAAAGGGGTTGCCAGACTTCCAACACACTAGAGTCTCCTGAAATTTCAACATATATTTTTTCATCCAATCTTCATGATACTTTCAAGTAATGATCAGTACACCAATCCCACTTGGATGCCAAAGTTTAGTTCTCCTAGATTGAAGCATTCTTTTGGAGTAACAGTTTGAATTTTTAGGTTTCACTCTGTTTTCTCCTATATTGACAAATGTAGTTCGAACTCTAAATCAAACACGGTTTGTGCTAGCTTCTTGAAACTTGAAACAGTAAAGTAGTTCTACATTCTATTTTTATTTTTTTGTTTCCTCTGGATGTAGACCTAAGCAGAGACTCACGAAAGACACATTCAATGAAAGGCGTTGTTAGGCTGCCAAAATACTACAGTCTCCTGAAATCTCAACATATTTTTTTTCCGACCTTCATGATGATTTCAAGAAAAGAGCAGTACACCAATAAAACGTGGATGTTCAAGTTTTGTACTCCTAGGTTGAAGCATTCGTTTGCAGTAACAGTTTGAATTTTTAGTTTTCACTCTGTTTTCTCCTATATTGACAGATGCAGTTCGAACTCTAAATCAAACAGGGTTTGTGCTAGCTTCATGAAACTTGACACAATAAAGTAGTTCTACGTTCTATCTCTAAGGTTTGTTTCCTCTTGATGTAGCCTTAAGCAGAGACTGGCGAATAACACTTTCAATGAAAGGCGTTGTTAAGCTTCCAAAAAACTACCGTCTCCTGAAATCTCAACATATATTTTTTCATCCAATCTTCATGATTCTTTCAAGTATTGATCAGTACACCAATCAAACGTGGATGCCCAAGTTTTGTTCTTCTAGGTTGTAGCATTCGTTTGCAGGAACAGTTAGAAATTATAGGTTTCAATCTGTTTTCTCCTATATTGACAGATGCAGTTAGAACTCTAAATCAAACACGGTTTGTGCTAGCTTCTTGAAACTTGACACAATAAAGTACTTCTACGTTCTATCACTAAGGTTTGTTTCCTCTTGTATCCTAAAGCTGGGACTGGCGTATAACACTTATACTGAAAGGGGTTGCCAAACTTCCAACACACTAGAGTCTCATGAAATCTCAACATATATTTTTTCATCCAATCTTCATGATACTTTCAAGTAATGATCAGTACACCAATCCGACTTGGATGCCAAAGTTTAGTTCTCCTAGATTGAAGCATTCTTTTGGAGTAACAGTTTGAATTTTTAGGTTTCACTCTGTTTTCTCCTATATTGACAAATGTAGTTCGAACTCTAAATCAAACACGGTTTGTGCTAGCTTCTTGAAACTTGAAACAGTAAAGTAGTTCTACATTCTATTTTTATTTTTTGATTCCTCTGGATGTAGACCTAAGCAGAGACTGACGAAAGACACATTCAATGAAAGGCGTTGTTAGGCTGCCAAAATACTACAGTCTCCTGAAATCTCAACATATTTTTTTTTCCGACCTTCATGATAATTTCAAGTAATGAGCAGTACACCAATAAAACGTGGATGTTCAAGTTCCGTTCTCCTAGGTTGAAGCATTCGTTTGCAGTAACAGTTTGAATTTTTAGTTTTCACTCTGTTTTCTCCTATATTGACAGATGCAGTTCGAACTCTAAATCAAACATGGTTTGTGCTAGCTTCTTGAAACTTGACACAATAAAGTAGTTCTACGTTCTATCTCTAAGGTTTGTTTCCTCTTGATGTAGCCTTAAGCAGAGACTGGCGAATTACACTTTCAATGAAAGGCGTTGTTAAGCTTCCAAAAAACTACCGTCTCCTGAAATCTCAACATATATCTTTTCATCCAATCTTCATGATTCTTTCAAGTATTGATCAGTACACCAATCAAACGTGGATGCCCAAGTTTTGTTCTTCTAGGTTGTAGCATTCGTTTGCAGGAACAGTTAGGAATTTTAGGTTTCATTCTGTTTTCTCCTATATTGACAGATGCAGTTAGAACTCTAAATCAAACACGGTTTGTGCTAGCTTCTTGAAACTTGACACAGTAAAGTAGTTCTACGTTCTATCTCTAAGGTTTGTTTCCTCTTGTATCCTAAAGCTGGGACCTGCGAATAACACTTATACTGAAAGGGGTTGCCAAACTTCCAACACACTAGAGTCTCCTGAAATTTCAACATATATTTTTTCATCCAATCTTCATGATACTTTCAAGTAATGATCAGTACACCAATCCCACTTGGATGCCAAAGTTTAGTTCTCCTAGATTGAAGCATTCTTTTGGAGTAACAGTTTGAATTTTTAGGTTTCACTCTGTTTTCTCCTATATTGACAAATGTAGTTCGAACTCTAAATCAAACACGGTTTGTGCTAGCTTCTTGAAACTTGAAATAGTAAAGTAGTTCTGCATTCTATTTTTATTTTTTGTTTCCTCTGGATGTAGACCTAAGCAGAGACTCACGAAAGACACATTCAATGAAAGGCGTTGTTAGGCTGCCAAAATACTACAGTCTCCTGAAATCTCAACATATTTTTTTTTCCGACCTTCATGATGATTTCAAGAAAAGAGCAGTACACCAATGAAACGTGGATGTTCAAGTTTCGTTCTCCTAGGTTGAAGCATTCGTTTGCAGTAACAGTTTGAATTTTTAGTTTTCACTCTGTTTTCTCCTATATTGACAGATGCAGTTCGAACTCTAAATCAAACATGGTTTGTGCTAGCTTCATGAAACTTGACACAATAAAGTAGTTCTACGTTCTATCTCTAAGGTTTGTTTCCTCTTGATGTAGCCTTAAGCAGAAACTGGCGAATAACACTTTCAATGAAAGGCGTTGTTAAGCTTCCAAAAAACTACCGTCTCCTGAAATCTCAACATATATTTTTTCATCCAATCTTCATGATTCTTTCAAGTATTGATCAGTACACCAATCAAACGTGGATGCCCAAGTTTTGTTCTTCTAGGTTGTAGCATTCGTTTGCAGGAACAGTTAGAAATTATAGGTTTCACTCTGTTTTCTCCTATATTGACAGATGCAGTTAGAACTCTAAATCAAACACGGTTTGTGCTAGCTTCTTGAAACTTGACACAATAAAGTACTTCTACGTTCTATCACTAAGGTTTGTTTCCTCTTGTATCCTAAAGCTGGGACTGGCGTATAACACTTATACTGAAAGGGGTTGCCAAACTTCCAACACACTAGAGTCTCATGAAATCTCAACATATATTTTTTCATCCAATCTTCATGATACTTTCAAGTAATGATCAGTACACCAATCCGACTTGGATGCCAAAGTTTAGTTCTCCTAGATTGAAGCATTCTTTTGGAGTAACAGTTTGAATTTTTAGGTTTCACTCTGTTTTCTCCTATATTGACAAATGTAGTTCGAACTCTAAATCAAACACGGTTTGTGCTAGCTTCTTGAAACTTGAAACAGTAAAGTAGTTCTACATTCTATTTTTATTTTTTGATTCCTCTGGATGTAGACCTAAGCAGAGACTGACGAAAGACACATTCAATGAAAGGCGTTGTTAGGCTGCCAAAATACTACAGTCTCCTGAAATCTCAACATATTTTTTTTTCCGACCTTCATGATAATTTCAAGTAATGAGCAGTACACCAATAAAACGTGGATGTTCAAGTTCCGTTCTCCTAGGTTGAAGCATTCGTTTGCAGTAACAGTTTCAATTTTTAGTTTTCACTCTGTTTTCTCCTATATTGACAGATGCAGTTCGAACTCTAAATCAAACATGGTTTGTGCTAGCTTCTTGAAACTTGACACAATAAAGTAGTTCTACGTTCTATCTCTAAGGTTTGTTTCCTCTTGATGTAGCCTTAAGCAGAGACTGGCGAATAACACTTTCAATGAAAGGCGTTGTTAAGCTTCCAAAAAACTACCGTCTCCTGAAATCTCAACATATATCTTTTCATCCAATCTTCATGATTCTTTCAAGTATTGATCAGCACACCAATCAAACGTGGATGCCCAAGTTTTGTTCTTCTAGGTTGTAGCATTCGTTTGCAGGAACAGTTAGGAATTATAGGTTTCATTCTGTTTTCTCCTATATTGACAGATGCAGTTAGAACTCTAAATCAAACACGGTTTGTGCTAGCTTCTTGAAACTTGACACAGTAAAGTAGTTCTACGTTCTATCTCTAAGGTTTGTTTCCTCTTGTATCCTAAAGCTGGGACCTGCGAATAACACTTATACTGAAAGGGGTTGCCAAACTTCCAACACACTAGAGTCTCCTGAAATTTCAACATATATTTTTTCATCCAATCTTCATGATACTTTCAAGTAATGATCAGTACACCAATCCCACTTGGATGCCAAAGTTTAGTTCTCCTAGATTGAAGCATTCTTTTGGAGTAACAGTTTGAATTTTTAGGTTTCACTCTGTTTTCTCCTATATTGACAAATGTAGTTCGAACTCTAAATCAAACACGGTTTGTGCTAGCTTCTTGAAACTTGAAACAGTAAAGTAGTTCTACATTCTATTTTTATTTTTTGTTTCCTCTGGATGTAGACCTAAGCAGAGACTCACGAAAGACACATTCAATGAAAGGCGTTGTTAGGCTGCCAAAATACTACAGTCTCCTGAAATCTCAACATATTTTTTTTTTCCGACCTTCATGATGATTTCAAGAAAAGAGCAGTACACCAATAAAACGTGGATGTTCAAGTTTCGTTCTCCTAGGTTGAAGCATTCGTTTGCAGTAACAGTTTGAATTTTTAGTTTTCACTCTGTTTTCTCCTATATTGACAGATGCAGTTCGAACTCTAAATCAAACATGGTTTGTGCTAGCTTCATGAAACTTGACACAATAAAGTAGTTCTATGTTCTATCTCTAAGGTTTGTTTCCTCTTGATGTAGCCTTAAGCAGAGACTGGCGAATAACACTTTCAATGAAAGGCGTTGTTAAGCTTCCAAAAAACTACCGTCTCCTGAAATCTCAACATATATTTTTTCATCCAATCTTCATGATTCTTTCAAGTATTGATCAGTACACCAATCAAACGTGGATGCCCAAGGTTTGTTCTTCTAGGTTGTAGCATTCGTTTGCAGGAACAGTTAGAAATTATAGGTTTCACTCTGTTTTCTCCTATATTGACAGATGCAGTTAGAACGCTAAATCAAACACGGTTTGTGCTAGCTTCTTGAAACTTGACACAATAAAGTAGTTCTACGTTCTATCTCTAAGGTTTGTTTCCTCTTGTATCCTAAAGCTGGGACTTGCGAATAACACTTATACTGAAAGGGATTGCCAACTTCCAACACACTAGAGTCTCCTGAAATCTCAACATATATTTTTTCATCCAATCTTCATGATACTTCAATGTAGATCAGTACAACCAATCCCACTTGGATGCCAAAAGTTTAGTTCTCCTAGATTGAAGGATTCTTTTGGAGTAACAGTTTGAATTTTTAGGTTTCACTCTGTTTTCTCCTATATTGACAAATGTAGTTCGAACTCTAAATCAAACACGGTTTGTGCTAGCTTCTTGAAACTTGAAACAGTAAAGTAGTTCTACATTCTATTTTTATTTTTTTGTTTCCTCTGGATGTAGACCTAAGCAGAGACTCACAAAAGACACATTCAATGAAAGGCGTTGTTAGGCTGCCAAAATACTACAGTCTCCTGAAATCTCAACATATTTTTTTTCCGACCTTCATGATGATTTCAAGAAAAGAGCAGTACACCAATAAAACGTGGATGTTCAAGTTTTGTTCTCCTAGGTTGAAGCATTCGTTTGCAGTAACAGTTTGAATTTTTAGTTTTCACTCTGTTTTCTCCTATATTGACAGATGCAGTTCGAACTCTAAATCAAACATGGTTTGTGCTAGCTTCATGAAACTTGACACAATAAAGTAGTTCTACGTTCTATCTCTAAGGTTTGTTTCCTCTTGATGTAGCCTTAAGCAGAGACTGGCGAATAACACTTTCAATGAAAGGCGTTGTTAAGCTTCCAAAAAACTACCGTCTCCTGAAATCTCAACATATATTTTTTCATCCAATCTTCATGATTCTTTCAAGTATTGATCAGTACACCAATCAAACGTGGATGCCCAAGTTTTGTTCTTCTAGGATGTAGCATTCGTTTGCAGGAACAGTTAGAAATTATAGGTTTCACTCTGTTTTCTCCTATATTGACAGATGCAGTTAGAACTCTAAATCAAACACGGTTTGTGCTAGCTTCTTGAAACTTGACACAATAAAGTACTTCTACGTTCTATCACTAAGGTTTGTTTCCTCTTGTATCCTAAAGCTGGGACTGGCGAATAACACTTATACTGAAAGGGGTTGCCAAACTTCCAACACACTAGAGTCTCATGAAATCTCAACATATATTTTTTCATCCAATCTTCATGATACTTTCAAGTAATGATCAGTACACCAATCCCACTTGGATGCCAAAGTTTAGTTCTCCTAGATTGAAGCATTCTTTTGGAGTAACAGTTTGAATTTTTAGGTTTCACTCTGTTTTCTCCTATATTGACAAATGTAGTTCGAACTCTAAATCAAACACGGTTTGTGCTAGCTTCTTGAAACTTGAAACAGTAAAGTAGTTCTACATTCTATTTTTATTTTTTGATTCCTCTGGATGTAGACCTAAGCAGAGACTGACGAAAGACACATTCAATGAAAGGCGTTGTTAGGCTGCCAAAATACTACAGTCTCCTGAAATCTCAACATATTTTTTTTTCCGACCTTCATGATAATTTCAAGTAATGAGCAGTGCACCAATAAAACGTGGATGTTCAAGTTCCGTTCTCCTAGGTTGAAGCATTCGTTTGCAGTAACAGTTTGAATTTTTAGTTTTCACTCTGTTTTCTCCTATATTGACAGATGCAGTTCGAACTCTAAATCAAACATGGTTTGTGCTAGCTTCTTGAAACTTGACACAATAAAGTAGTTCTACGTTCTATCTCTAAGGTTTGTTTCCTCTTGATGTAGCCTTAAGCAGAGACTGGCGAATAACACTTTCAATGAAAGGCGTTGTTAAGCTTCCAAAAAACTACCGTCTCCTGAAATCTCAACATATATCTTTTCATCCAAACTTCATGATTCTTTCAAGTATTGATCAGTACACCAATCAAACGTGGATGCCCAAGTTTTGTTCTTCTAGGTTGTAGCATTCGTTTGCAGGAACAGTTAGGAATTATAGGTTTCATTCTGTTTTCTCCTATATTGACAGATGCAGTTAGAACTCTAAATCAAACACGGTTTTTGTGCTAGCTTCTTGAAACTTGACACAGTAAAAGTAGTTCTACGTTCTATCTCTAGGTTTGTTTCCTCTTGTATCCTAAAGCTGGGACCTGCGAATAACACTTATACTGAAAGGGGTTGCCAAACTTCCAACACACAGAGTCTAATGAAATTTCAACATATATTTTTTCATCCAATCTTCATGATACTTTCAAGTAATGATCAGTACACCATCCCACTTGGATGCCAAGTTTAGTTCTCCTAGATTGAAGCATTCTTTTGGAGTAACAGTTTGAATTTTAGGTTTCACTCTGTTTTCTCCTATATTGACAAATGTAGTTCGAACTCCTAAATCAAAACACGGTTTGTGCTAGCTTCTGAAACTTGAAACAGTAAAGTAGTTCTACATTCTATTTTTATTTTTTTGTTTCCTCTGGATGTAGACCTAAGCAGAGACTCACGAAAGACACATTCAATGAAAGGCGTTGTTAGGCTGCCAAAATACTACAGTCTCCTGAAATCTCAACATATTTTTTTCCGACCTTCATGATGATTTCAAGAAAAGAGCAGTACACCAATAAAACGTGGATGTTCAAGTTTTGTACTCCTAGGTTGAAGCATTCGTTTGCAGTAACAGTTTGAATTTTTAGTTTTCACTCTGTTTTCTCCTATATTGACAGATGCAGTTCGAACTCTAAATCAAACAGGGTTTGTGCTAGCTTCATGAAACTTGACACAATAAAGTAGTTCTACGTTCTATCTCTAAGGTTTGTTTCCTCTTGATGTAGCCTTAAAGCAGAGACTGGCGAATAACACTTCAATGAAAGGCGTTGTTAAGCTTCCAAAAAACTACCGTCTCCTGAAATCTCAACATATATTTTTTCATCCAATCTTCATGATTCTTTCAAGTATTGATCAGTACACCAATCAAACGTGGATGCCCAAGTTTTGTTCTTCTAGGTTGTAGCATTCGTTTGCAGGAACAGTTAGAAATTATAGGTTTCAATCTGTTTTCTCCTATATTGACAGATGCAGTTAGAACTCTAAATCAAACACGGTTTGTGCTAGCTTCTTGAAACTTGACACAATAAAGTACTTCTACGTTCTATCACTAAGGCTTGTTTCCTCTTGTATCCTAAAGCTGGGACTGGCGTATAACACTTATACTGAAAGGGGTTGCCAAACTTCCAACACACTAGAGTCTCATGAAATCTCAACATATATTTTTTCATCCAATCTTCATGATACTTTCAAGTAATGATCAGTACACCAATCCGACTTGGATGCCAAAGTTTAGTTCTCCTAGATTGAAGCATTCTTTTGAGTAACAGTTTGAATTTTTAGGTTTCACTCTGTTTTCTCCTATATTGACAAATGTAGTTCGAACTCTAAATCAAACACGGTTTGTGCTAGCTTCTTGAAACTTGAAACAGTAAAGTAGTTCTACATTCTATTTTTATTTTTGATTCCTCTGGATGTAGACCTAAGCAGAGACTGACGAAAGACACATTCAATGAAAGGCGTTGTTAGGCTGCCAAAATACTACAGTCTCCTGAAATCTCAACATATTTTTTTTTCCGACCTTCATGATAATTTCAAGTAATGAGCAGTACACCAATAAAACGTGGATGTTCAAGTTCCGTTCTCCTAGGTTGAAGCATTCGTTTGCAGTAACAGTTTGAATTTTAGTTTTCACTCTGTTTTCTCCCTATATTGACAGATGCAGTTCGAACTCTAAATCAAACATGGTTTGTGCTAGCTTCTTGAAACTTGACACAATAAAGTAGTTCTACATTCTATCTCTAAGGTTTGTTTCCTCTTGATGTAGCCTTAAGCAGAGACTGGCGAATTACACTTTCAATGAAAGGCGTTGTTAAGCTTCCAAAAAACTACCGTCTCCTGAAATCTCAACATATATCTTTTCATCCAATCTTCATGATTCTTTCAAGTATTGATCAGTACACCAATCAAACGTGGATGCCCAAGTTTTGTTCTTCTAGGTTGTAGCATTCGTTTGCAGGAACAGTTAGGAATTATAGGTTTCATTCTGTTTTCTCCTATATTGACAGATGCAGTTAGAACTCTAAATCAAACACGGTTTGTGCTAGCTTCTTGAAACTTGACACAGTAATGTAGTTCTAACGTTGTATCTCTAAGGTTTGTTTCCCTCTTGTATCCTAAAGCTGGGACCTGCGAATAACACTTATACTGAAAGGGGTTGCCAAACTTCCAACACACTAGAGTCTCCTGAAATTTCAACATATATTTTTTCATCCAATCTTCATGATACTTTCAAGTAATGATCAGTACACCAATCCCACTTGGATGCCAAAGTTTAGTTCTCCTAGATTGAAGCATTCTTTTGGAGTAACAGTTTGAATTTTTAGGTTTCACTCTGTTTTCTCCTATATTGACAAATGTAGTTCGAACTCTAATCAAACACGGTTTTGTGCTAGCTTCTTGAAACTTGAAATAGTAAAGTAGTTCTGCATTCTATTTTTATTTTTTGTTTCCTCTGGATGTAGACCTAAGCAGAGACTCACGAAAGACACATTCAATGAAAGGCGTTGTTAGGCTGCCAAAATACTACAGTGTCCTGAAATCTCAACATATTTTTTTTTCCGACCTTCATGATGATTTCAAGAAAAGAGCAGTACACCAATGAAACGTGGATGTTCAAGTTTCGTTCTCCTAGGTTGAAGCATTCGTTTGCAGTAACAGTTTGAATTTTTAGTTTTCACTCTGTTTTCTCCTATATTGACAGATGCAGTTCGAACTCTAAATCAAACATGGTTTGTGCTAGCTTCATGAACTTGAACAAATAAAAGTAGTTCTACGTTCTATCTCTAAGGTTTGTTTCCTCTTGATGTAGCCTTAAGCAGAAACTGGCGAATAACACTTTCAATGAAAGGCGTTGTTAAGCTTCCAAAAAACTACCGTCTCCTGAAATCTCAACATATATTTTTTCATCCAATCTTCATGATTCTTTCAAGTATTGATCAGTACACCAATCAAACGTGGATGCCCAAGTTTTGTTCTTCTAGGTTGTAGCATTCGTTTGCAGGAACAGTTAGAAATTATAGGTTTCACTCTGTTTTCTCCTATATTGACAGATGCAGTTAGAACTCTAAATCAAACACGGTTTGTGCTAGCTTCTTGAAACTTGACACAATAAAGTAGTTCTACGTTCTATCTCTAAGGTTTGTTTCCTCTTGTATCCTAAAGCTGGGACTGGCGAATAACACTTATACTGAAAGGGGTTGCCAAACTTCCAACACTCTAGAGTCTCCTGAAATATCAACATATTTTTTCATCCAATCTTCATGATACTTTAAAGTAATGATCAGTACCAATCCCACTTGGATGCCAAAGTTTAGTTCTCCTAGATTGAAGCATTCTTTTGGAGTAACAGTTTGAATTTTTAGGTTTCACTCTGTTTTCTCCTATATTGACAAATGTAGTTCGAACTCTAAATCAAACACGGTTTGTGCTAGCTTCTTGAAACTTGAAACAGTAAAGTAGTTCTACATTCTATTTTTATTTTTTGTTTCCTCTGGATGTAGACCTAAGCAGAGACTGACGAAAGACACATTCAGTGAAAGGCGTTGTTAGGCTGCCAAAATACTACAGTCTCCTGAAATCTCAACATATTTTTTTTTCCTGCCTTCATGATCATTTCAAGTAATGAGCAGTACACCAATAAAACGTGGATGTTCAAGTTTCGTTCTCCTAGGTTGATGCATTCGTTTGCAGTAACAGTTTGAATTTTTAGTTTTCACTCTGTTTTCTCCTATATTGACAGATGCAGTTCGAACTCTAAATCAAACATGGTTTGTGCTAGCTTCTTGAAACTTGACACAATAAAGTAGTTCTACGTTCTATCTCTAAGGTTTGTTTCCTCTTGATGTAGCCTTAAGCAGAGACTGGCGAATAACACTTTCAATGAAAGGCGTTGTTAAGCTTCCAAAAAACTACCGTCTCCTGAAATCTCAACATATATCTTTTCATCCAATCTTCATGATTCTTTCAAGTATTGATCAGTACACCAATCAAACGTGGATGCCCAAGTTCTGTTCTTCTAGGTTGTAGCATTCGTTTGCAGGAACAGTTAGGAATTATAGGTTTCATTCTGTTTTCTCCTATATTGACAGATGCAGTTAGAACTCTAAATCAAACACGGTTTGTGCTAGCTTCTTGAAACTTGACACAGTAAAGTTGTTCTACGTTCTATCTCTAAGGTTTGTTTCCTCTTGTATCCTAAAGCTGGGACCTGCGAATAACACTTATACTGAAAGGGGTTGCCAAACTTCCAACACACTAGAGTCTCCTAAAATTTCAACATATATTTTTTCATCCAATCTTCATGATACTTTCAAGTAATGATCAGTACACCAATCCCACTTGGATGCCAAAGTTTAGTTCTCCTAGATTGAAGCATTCTTTTGGAGTAACAGTTTGAATTTTTAGGTTTCACTCTGTTTTCTCCTATATTGACAAATGTAGTTCGAACTCTAAATCAAACACAGTTTGTGCTAGCTTCTTGAAACTTGAAACAGTTTAAGTAGTTCTACATTCTATTTTTATTTTTTGTTTCCTCTGGATGTAGACCTAAGCAGAGACTGACGAAAGACACATTCAATGAAAGGCGTTGTTAGGCTGCCAAAATACTACAGTCTCCTGAAATCTCAACATATTTTTTTTTCCGACCTTCATGATAATTTCATGTAATCAGCAGTACACCAATAAAACGTGGATGTTCAAGTTTCGTTCTCCTAGCTTGAAGCATTGGTTTGCAGTAACAGTTTGAATTTTTAGTTTTCACTCTGTTTTCTCCTATATTGACAGATGGAGTTCGAACTCTAAATCAACCATGGTTTGTGCTAGCTTCTTGAAACTTGACACGATAAAGTAGTTCTACGTTCTATCTCTAAGGTTTGTTTCCTCTTGATATAGCCTTAAGCAGAGACTGGCGAATAACACTTTCAATGAAAGGCGTTGTTAAGCTTCCGAAAAACTACCGTCTCCTGAAATCTCAACATATAACTTTTCATCCAATCACATGATTCTTTCAAGTATTGATCAGTACACCAATCAAACGTGGATGCCCAAGTTTTGTTCTTCTAGGTTGTAGCATTCGTTTGCAGGAACAGTTAGAAATTATAGGTTTCACTCTGTTTTCTCCTATATTGACAGATGCAGTTAGAACTCTAAATCAAACACGGTTTGTGCTAGCTTCTTGAAACTTGACACAATAAAGTAGTTCTACGTTCTATCTCTAAGGTTTGTTTCCTCTTGTTACCTAAAGCTGGGACTGGCGAATAACACTTATACTGAAAGGGGTTGCCAAACTTCCAACACACTAGAGTCTCCTGAAATCTCAACATATATTTTTTCATCCAATCTTCATGATACTTTTAAGTAATGATCAGTACACCAACCCCACTTGGATGCCAAAGTTTAGTTCTCCTAGATTGAAGCATTCTTTTGGAGTAACAGTTTGAATTTTTAGTTTTCACTCTGTTTTCTCCTATATTGACAGATGCAGTTCGAACTCTAAATCAAACATGGTTTGTGCTAGCTTCTTGAAACTTGACACAATAAAGTAGTTCTACGTTCTATCTCTAAGGTTTGTTTCCTCTTGATGTAGCCTTAAGCAGAGACTGGCGAATAACACTTTCAATGAAAGGCGTTGTTAAGCTTCCAAAAAACTACCGTCTCCTGAAATCTCAACATATATCTTTTCATCCAATCTTCATGATACTTTCAAGTAATGATCAGTACACCAATCCCACTTGGATGCCAAAGTTTAGTTCTCCTAGATTGAAGCATTCTTTTGGAGTAACAGTTTGAATTTTTAGGTTTCACTCTGTTTTCTCCTATATTGACAAATGTAGTTCGAACTCTAAATCAAACACGGTTTGTGCTAGCTTCTTGAAACTTGAAACAATAAAGTAGTTCTACATTCTATTTTTATTTTTTTGTTTCCTCTGGATGTAGACCTAAGCAGAGACTGACGAAAGACACATTCAATGAAAGGCGTTTTTAGGCTGCCAAAATACTACAGTCTCCTGAAATCTCAACATATTTTTTTTTCCGACTTTCATGATGATTTCAAGTAATGAGCAGTACACCAATAAAACGTGGATGTTCAAGTATCGTTCTCCTAGGTTGAAGCATTCGTTTGCAGTAACAGTTTGAATTTTTAGTTTACACTCTGTTTTCTCCTATATTGACAGATGCAGTTCGAACTCTAAATCAAACATGGTTTGTGCTAGCTTCATGAAACTTGACACAATAAAGTAGTTCTACGTTCTATCTCTAAGGTTTGCTTCCTCTTGATGTAGCCTTAAGCAGAGACTGGCGAATAACACTTTCAATGAAAGGCGTTGTTAAGCTTCCAAAAAACTACCGTCTCCTGAAATCTCAACATTTTTTTTTTCATCCAGTCTTCATGATTCTTTCAAGTATTGATCAGTACACCAATCAAACGTGGATGCCCAAGTTTTGTTCTCTAGCTTGTAGCATTCGTTTGCAGGAACAGTTAGAAATTATAGGTTTCACTCTGTTTTCTCCTATATTGACAGATGCATTTAGAACTCTAAATCAAACACGGTTTGTGCTAGCTTCTTGAAACTTGACACAATAAAGTAGTTCTACGTTCTATCTCTAAGGTTTGTTTCCTCTTGTATCCTAAAGCTGGGACTGGCGAATAACACTTATACTGAAAGGGGTTGCCAAACTTCCAACACACTAGAGTCTCCTGAAATCTCAACATATATTTTTTCATCCAATCTTCATGATACATTCAAGTAATGATCAGTACACCAATCACACTTGGATGCCAAAGTTTAGTTCTCCTAGATTGAAGCATTCTTTTGGAGTAACAGTTTGAATTTTTAGGTTTCACTCTGTTTTCTCCTATATTGACAAATGTAGTTCGAACTCTAAATCAAACACGGTTTGTGCTAGCTTCTTGAAACTTGAAACAGTAAAGTAGTTCTACATTCTATTTTTATTTTTTGTTTCCTCTGGATGTAGACCTAAGCAGACTGACGAAAGACACATTCAATGAATGGCGTTGTTAGGCTGCCAAAATACTACAGTCTCCTGAAATCTCAACATATTTTTTTTTCCGACCTTCATGATGATTTCAAGTAATCAGCAGTACACCAATAAAACGTGGATTCCCAATTTCGTTCTCCTAGCTTGAAGCATTCGTTTGCAGTAACAGTTTGAATTTTTAGTTTTCACTCTGTTTTCTCCTATATTGACAGATGCAGTTCGAACTCTAAATCAAACATGGTTTGTGCTAGCTTCATGAAACTTGACACAATAATGTAGTTCTACGTTCTATCTCTAAGGTTTGTTTCCTCTTGATGTAGCCTTAAGCAGAGACTGGCGAATAACACTTTCAATGAAAGGCGTTGTTAAGCTTCCAAAAAACTACCGTCTCCTGATATCTCAACATATATCTTTTCATCCAATCTTCATGATTCTTTCAAGTATTGATCAGTACACAAATCAAACGTTGATGCCCAAGTTTTGTTCTTCTAGGTTTTAGCATTCGTTTGCAGGAACAGTTAGAAATTATAGGTTTCACTCTGTTTTCTCCTATATTGACAGATGCAGTTAGAACTCTAAATCAAACACGGTTTGTGCTAGCTTCTTGAAACTTGACACAATAAAGTAGTTCTACGTTCTATCTCTAAGGTTTGTTTCCTCTTGTATCCTAAAGCTGGGACTGGCGAATAAAACTTATACTGAAAGGGGTTGCCAAACTTCCAACACACTAGAGTCTCCTGAAATCTCAACATATATTTTTTCATCCAATCTTCATGATACTTTCAAGTAATGATCAGTACACCAATCCCACTTGGATGCCAAAGTTTAGTTCTCCTAGATTGAAGCATTCTTTTGGAGTAACAGTTTGAATTTTTAGGTTTCACTCTGTTTTCTCCTATATTGACAAATGTAGTTCGAACTCTAAATCAAACACGGTTTGTGCTAGCTTCTTGAAACTTGAAACAGTAAAGTAGTTCTACATTCTATTTTTATTTTTTGTTTCCTCTGGATGTAGACCTAAGCAGAGACTGACGAAAGACACATTCAATGAAAGGCGTTGTTAGGCTGCCAAAATACTACAGGCTCCTGAAATCTCAACATATTTTTTTTTCCGACATTCATGATAATTTCATGTAATCAGCAGTACACCAATAAAACGTGGATGTTCAAGTTTCGTTATCTTAGCTTGAAGCATTCGTTTGCAGTAACAGTTTGAATTTTTAGTTTTCACTCTGTTTTCTCCTATATTGACAGATGCAGTTTGAACTCTAAATCAAACATGGTTTGTGCTAGCTTCTTGAAACTTGACACAATAAAGTAGTTCTACGTTCTATCTCTAAGGTCTGTTTCCTCTTGATGTAGCCTTACGCAGAGACTGGCGAATAACACTTTCAATGAAAGGCGTTGTTAAGCTTCCAAAAAACTACCGTCTCCTGAAATCTCAACATATATTTTTTCATCCAATCTTCATGATTTTTTCAAGTATTGATCAGTACACCAATCAAACGTGGATGCCCACGTTTTGTTCTTCTAGGTTGTAGCATTCGTTTGCAGGAACAGTTAGAAATTATAGGTTTCACTCTGTTTTCTCCTATATTGACAGACGCAGTTAGAACTCTAAATCAAACACGGTTTGTGCTAGCTTCTTGAAACTTGACACAATAAAGTAGTTCTACGTTCTATCTCTAAGGTTTGTTTCCTCTTGTATCCTAAAGCTGGGACTGGCGAATAACACTTATACTGAAAGGGGTTGCCAAACTTCCAACACACTAGAGTCTCCTGAAATCTCAACATATATTTTTTCATCCAATCTTCATGATTCTTTCAAGTAATGATCAGTACACCAATCCCACTTGGATGCCAAAGTTTAGTTCTCCTAGATTGAAGCATTCTTTTGGAGTAACAGTTTGAATTTTTAGGTTTCACTCTGTTTTCTCCTATATTGACAAATGTAGTTCGAACTCTAAATCAAACACGGTTTGTGCTAGCTTCTTGAAACTTGAAACAGTAAAGTAGTTCTACATTCTATTTTTATTTTTTGTTTCCTCTGGATGTAGACCTAAGCAGAGACTCACGAAAGACACATTCAATGAAAGGCGTTGTTAGGCTGCCAAAATACTACAGTCTCCTGAAATCTCAACATATTTTTTTTTCCGACCTTCATGATAATTTCAAGTAATGAGCAGTACACCAATAAAACGTGGATGTTCAAGTTTCGTTCTCCTAGGTTGAAGCATTCGTTTGCAGTAACAGTTTGAATTTTTAGTTTTCACTCTGTTTTCTCCTATATTGACAGATGCAGTTCGAACTCTAAATCAAACATGGTTTGTGCTAGCTTCCTGAAACTTGACACAATAAAGTAGTTCTCCGTTCTATCTCTAAGGTTTGTTTCCTCTTGATGTAGCCTTAAGCAGAGACTGGCGAATAACACTTTCAATGAAAGGCGTTGTTAAGCTTCCAAAAAACTACCGTCTCCTGAAATCTCAACATATATCTTTTCATCCAATCTTCATGATTCTTTCAAGTATTGATCAGTACACCAATCAAACGTGGATGCCCAAGTTTTGTTCTTCTAGGTTGTAGCATTCGTTTGCAGGAACAGTTAGAAATTATAGGTTTCACTCTGTTTTCTCCTATATTGACAGATGCAGTTCGAACTCTAAATCAAACATGGTTTGTGCTATCTTCATGAAACTCTACACAATAAAGTAGTTCTACGTTCTATCTCTAAGGTTTGTTTCCTCTTGATGTAGCCTTAAGCAGAGACTGGCGAATAACACTTTCAATGAAAGGCGTTGTTAAGCTTCCAAAAAACTACCGTCTCCTGATATCTCAACATATATCTTTTCATCCAATCTTCATGATTCTTTCAAGTATTGATCAGTACACAAATCAAACGTTGATGCCCAAGTTTTGTTCTTCTAGGTTTTAGCATTCGTTTGCAGGAACAGTTAGAAATTATAGGTTTCACTCTGTTTTCTCCTATATTGACAGATGCAGTTAGAACTCTAAATCAAACACGTTTTGTGCTAGCTTCTTGAAACTTGACACAATAAAGTAGTTCTACATTCTATCTCTAAGGTTTGTTTCCTCTTGTATCCTAAAGCTGGGACTTTCGAATAACACTTATACTGAAAGGGGTTGCCAAACTTCCAACACACTAGAGTCTCCTGAAATCTCAACATATATTTTTTCATCCTATCTTCATGATACTTTCAAGTAATGATCAGTACACCAATCCCACTTGGATGCCAAAGTTTAGTTCTCCTAGATTGAAGCATTCTTTTGGAGTAACAGTTTGAATTTTTAGGTTTCACTCTGTTTTCTCCTATATTGACAAATGTAGTTCGAACTCTAAATCAAACACGGTTTGTGCTAGCTTCTTGAAACTTGAAACAGTAAAGTAGTTCTACATTCTATTTTTATTTTTTGTTTCCTCTGGATGTAGACCTAAGCAGAGACTGACGAAAGACACATTCAATGAAAGGCGTTGTTAGGCTGCCAAAATACTACAGTCCCCTGAAATCTCAACATATTTTTTTTTCCGACCTTCATGATGATTTCAAGAAAAGAGCAGTACACCAATAAAACGTGGATGTTCAAGTTTCGTTCTCCTAGGTTGAAGCTTTCGTTTGCAGTAACAGTATGAATTTTTAGTTTTCACTCTGTTTTCTCCTATATTGACAGATGCAGTTCGAACTCTAAATCAAACATGGTTTGTGCTAGTTTCTTGAAACTTGACACAATAAAGTAGTTCTACGTTCTATCTCTAAGGTTGGTTTCCTCTTGATGTAGCCTTAGGCAGAGACTGGCAAATAACACTTTCAATGAAAGGCGTTGTTAAGCTTCCAAAAAACTACCGTCTCCTGAAATCTCAACATATATTTTTTCATCCAATCTTCATGATTCTTTCAAGTATTGATCAGTACACCAATCAAACGTGGATGCCCAAGTTTTGTTCTTCTAGGTTGTAGCATTCGTTTGCAGGAACAGTTAGAAATTATAGGTTTCACTCTGTTTTCTCCTATATTGATAGATGCAGTTAGAACTCTAAATCAAACACTGTTTGTGCTAGCTTCTTGAAACTTGACACAATAAAGTAGTTCTACGTTCTATCTCTAAGGTTTGTTTCCTCTTGTATCCTAAAGCTGGGAATGGCGAATAACACTTATACTGAAAGGGATTGCCAAACTTCCAACACACTAGAGTCTAATGAAATCTCAACATATATTTTTTCATCCAATCTTCATGATACTTTCAAGTAATGATCAGTACACCAATCCCACTTGGATGCCAAAGTTTAGTTCTCCTAGATTGAAGCATTCTTTTGGAGTAACAGTTTGAATTTTTAGGTTTCACTCTGTTTTCTCCTATATTGACAAATGTAGTTCGAACTCTAAATCAAACTCGGTTTGTGCTAGCTTCTTGAAACTTGAAACAGTAAAGTAGTTCTATATTCTATTTTTATTTTTTGTTTCCTCTGGATGTAGACCTAAGCAGAGACTGACCAAAGACACATTCAATGAAAGGCGTTGTTAGGCTGCCAAAATACTACAGTCTCCTGAAATCTCAACATATTTTTTTTTCCGACCTTCATGATGATTTCAAGTAATCAGCAGTACACCAATAAAACGTGGATGTTCAAGTTTCGTTCTCCTAGCTTGAAGCATTCGTTTGCAGTAACAGTTTGAATTTTTAGTTTTCACTCTGTTTTCTCCTATATTGACAGATGCAGTTCGAACTCTAAATCAAACATGGTTTGTGCTATCTTCATGAAACTTGACACAATAATGTAGTTCTACGTTCTATCTCTAAGGTTTGTTTCCTCTTGATGTAGCCTTAAGCAGAGACTGGCGAATAACACTTTCAATGAAAGGCGTTGTTAAGCTTCCAAAAAACTACCGTCTCCTGATATCTCAACATATATCTTTTCATCCAATCTTCATGATTCTTTCAAGTATTGATCAGTACACAAATCAAACGTTGATGCCCAAGTTTTGTTCTTCTAGGTTGTAGCATTCGTTTGCAGGAACAGTTAGAAATTATAGGTTTCACTCTGTTTTTTCCTTTATTGACAGATGCAGTTAGAACTCTAAATCAAACACGGTTTGTGCTAGCTTCTTGAAACTTGACACAATAAAGTAGTTCTACGTTCTATCTCTAAGGTTTGTTTCCTCTTGATGTAGCCTTAAGCAGAGACTGGCGAAAAACACTTTCAATGAAAGGCGTTGTTAAGCTTCCAAATACTACCGTCTCCTGAAATCTCAACATATATTTTTTCATCCAGTCTTCATGATTCTTTCAAGTATTGATCAGTACACCAATCAAACGTGGATGCCCAAGTTTTGTTCTTCTAGGTTGTAGCATTCGTTTGCAGGAACAGTTAGAAATTATAGGTTTCACTCTGTTTTCTCCTATATTGACAGATGCAGTTAGAACTCTAAATCAAATACGGTTTGTGCTAGCTTCTTGAAACTTGACACAATAACGTAGTTCTACGTTCTATCTCTAAGGTTTGTTTCCTCTTGTATCCTAAAGCTGGGAATGGCGAATAACACTTATACTGAAAGGGGTTGCCAAACTTCCAACACACTAGAGTCTTCTGAAATATCAACATATATTTTTTCATCCAATCTTCATGATACTTTCAAGTAATGATCAGTACACCAATCCCACTTGGATGCCAAAGTTTAGTTCTCCTAGATTGAAGCATTCTTTGGAGTAACAGTTTGAAGTTTTAGGTTTCACTCTGTTTTCTCCTATATTGACAAAAGTAGTTCGAACTCCAAATCAAACAAGGTTTGTGCTAGCTTCTTGAAACTTGAAACAGTAAAGTAGTTCTACATTCTATTTTTATTTTTTGTTTCCTCAGGATGTAGACCTAAGCAGAGACTGAGGAAAGACACATTCAATGAAAGGCGTTGTTAGGCTGCCAAAATACTACAGTCTCCTGAAATCTCAACATATTTTTTTTCCGACCTTCATGATAATTTCAAGTAATGAGCAGTACACCAATAAAACGTGGATGTTCAAGTTTCGTTCTCCTAGGTTGAAGCATTCGTTTGCAGTAACAGTTTGAATTTTTAGTTTTCACTCTCTTTTCTCCTATTTTGACAGATGCAGTTCGAACTCTAAATCAAACATGGTTTGTGCTAGCTTATTGAAACTTGACACAATAAAGTAGTTCTACGTTCTATCTCTAACGTTTGTTTCCTCTTGATGTAGCCTTAAGCAGAGCCTGGCGAATAACACTTTCAATGAAAGGCGTTGTTAAGCTTCCAAAAAACTACCGTCTCCTGAAATCTCAACATATATTTTTTCATTAAATCTTCATGATTCTTTCAAGTATTGATCAGTACACCAATCAAACGTGGATAGCCAAGTTTTGTTCTTCTAGGTTGTAGCATTCGTTTGCAGGAACAGTTAGAATTTATAGGTTTCACTCTGTTTTCTCCTATATTGACAGATGCAGTTAGAACTCTAAATCAAACACGGTTTGTGCTAGCTTCTTGAAACTTGACACAATAAAGTAGTTCTACGTTCTATCTCTAAGGTTTGTTTCCTCGTGTATCCTAAAGCTGGGACTGGCGAATAACACTTATACTGAAAGGGGTTGCCAAACTTCCAACACACTAGAGTCTCCTGAAATCTCAACATATATTTTTTTATCCAATCTTCATGATACTTTCAAGTAATGATCAGTACACCAATCCCACTTGGATGCCAAAGTTTAGTTCTCCTAGATTGAAGCATTCTTTTGGAGTAACAGTTTGAATTTTTAGGTTTCACTCTGTTTTCTCCTATATTGACAAAAGTAGTTCGAACTCTAAATCAAACAAGGTTTGTGCTAGCTTCTTGAAACTTGAAACAGTAAAGTAGTTCTACATTCTATTTTTATTTTTTGTTTCCTCTGGATGTAGACCTAAGCAGAGACTGACGAAAGACACATTAAATGAAAGGCGTTGTTAGGCTGCCAAAATACTACAGTCTCCTGAAATCTCAACATATTATTTTTTCCGACCTTCATGATAATTTCAAGTAATGAGTAGTACACCAATAAAACGTGGATGTTCAAATTTCGTTCTCCTAGGTTGAAGCATTCGTTTGCAGTAACAGTTTGAATTTTTAGTTTTCACTCTGTTTTCTCCTATATTGACAGATGCAGTTCGAACTCAAAATAAAACATGGTTTGTGCTAGCTTCTTGAAACTTGACACAATAAAGTAGTTCTACGTTCTATCTCTAAGGTTTGTTTCCTCTTGATGTAGCCTTAAGCAGAGACTGGCGAATAACACTTTCAATGAAAGGCGTTGTTAAGCTTCGCAAAAACTATCGTCTCCTGAAATCTCAACATATATCTTTTCATCCAATCTTCATGATTCTTTCAAGTATTGATCAGTACACCAATCAAACGTGGATGCCCAAGTTTTGTTCTTCTAGGTTGTAGCATTCGTTTGCAGGAACAGTTAGAAATTATAGGTTTCACTCTGTTTTCTCCTATATTGACAGATACAGTAAGAACTCTAAATCAAACACGGTTTGTGCTAGCTTCTTGAAACTTGACACAATAAAGTAGTTCTACGTTCTATCTCTAAGGTTTGTTTCCTCTTGTATCCTAATGCTGGGACTGGCGAATAACACTTATACTGAAAGGGGTTGCCAAACATCCAAAACACTAGAGTCTCCTGAAATCTCAACATATATTTTTTCATCCAATCTTCATGATTCTTTCAAGTATTGATCAGTACACCAATCAAACGTCGATGCCCAAGTTTTGTTCCTCTAGGTTGTAGCATTCGTTTGCAGGAACAGTTAGAAATTATAGGTTTCACTCTGTTTTCTCGTATATTGACAGATGCAGTTAGAACTCTAAATCAAACACGGTTTGTGCTAGCTTCTTGAAACTTGACACAATAAAGTAGTTCTACGTTCTATCTCTAAGGTTTGTTTCCTCTTGTATCCTAAAGCTGGGACTGGCGAATAACACTTATACTGAAAGGGGTTGCCAAACTTCCAACACACTAGAGTCTCCTGAAATCTCAACATATATTTTATCATCCAATCTTCATGATACTTTCAAGTAATGATCAGTACACCAATCCCACTTGGAAGCCAAATTTTAGTTCTCCTAGATTGAAGTATTCTTTTGGAGTAACAGTTTGAATTTTTAGGTTTCACTCTGTTTTCTCCTATATTGACAAATGTAGTTCGAACTCTAAATCAAACACGGTTTGTGCTAGCTTCTTGAAACTTGAAACAGTAAAGTAGTTCTACATTCTATTTTTATTTTTTGTTTCCTCTGGATGTAGACCTAAGCAGAGACTGACGAAAGACACATTCAATGAAAGGCGTTGTTAGGCTGCCAAAATACTACAGTCTCCTGAAATATCAACATATTTTTTTTTCCGACATTCATGATAATTTCAAGTAATGAGCAGTACACCAATAAAACGTGGATGTTCAAGTTTCGTTCTCCTAGCTTGAAGCATTCGTTTGCAGTAACAGTTTGAATTTTCAGTTTTCACTCTCTTTTCTCCTATATTGACAGATGCAGTTCGAACTCTAAATCAAACATGGTTTGTGCTAGCTTCCTGAAACTTGACACAATAAAGTAGTTCTACGTTCTATCTCTAAGGTTTGTTTCCTCTTGATGTAGCCTTAAGCAGAGACTGGCGAATAACACTTTCAATGAAAGGCGTTGTTAAGCTTCCAAAAAACTACAGTCTCCTGAAATCTCAACATATATTTTTTCATCCAATCTTCATGATTCTTTCAAGTATTGATCAGTACACCAATCAAACGTGGATGCCCAAGTTTTGTTCTTCTAGGTTGTAGCATTCGTTTGCAGGAACAGTTAGAAATTATAGGTTTCACTCTGTTTTCTCGTATATTGACAGATGCAGTTAGAACTCTAAATCAAACACGGTTTGTGCTAGCTTCTTGAAACTTGACACAATAACGTAGTTCTACGTTCTATCTCTAAGGTTTGTTTCCTCTTGTATCCTAAAGCTGGGAATGGCGAATAACACTTATACTGAAAGGGGTTGCCAAACTTCCAACACACTAGAGTCTTCTGAAATATCAACATATATTTTTTCATCCAATCTTCATGATACTTTCAAGTAATGATCAGTACACCAATCCCACTTGGATGCCAAAGTTTAGTTCTCCTAGATTGAAGCATTCTTTTGGAGTAACAGTTTGAAGTTTTAGGTTTCACTCTGTTTTCTCCTATATTGACAAAAGTAGTTCGAACTCTAAATCAAACAAGGTTTGTGCTAGCTTCTTGAAACTTGAAACAGTAAAGTAGTTCTACATTCTATTTTTATTTTTTGTTTCCTCAGGATGTAGACCTAAGCAGAGACTGACGAAAGACACATTCAATGAAAGGCGTTGTTAGGCTGCCAAAATACTACAGTCTCCTGAAATCTCAACATATTTTTTTTCCGACCTTCATGATAATTTCAAGTAATGAGCAGTACACCAATAAAACGTGGATGTTCAAGTTTCGTTCTCCTAGGTTGAAGCATTCGTTTGCAGTAACAGTTTGAATTTTTAGTTTTCACTCTCTTTTCTCCTATTTTGACAGATGCAGTTCGAACTCTAAATCAAACATGGTTTGTGCTAGCTTATTGAAACTTGACACAATAAATTAGTTCTACGTTCTATCTCTAACGTTTGTTTCCTCTTGATGTAGCCTTAAGCAGAGACTGGCGAAAAACACTTTCAATGAAAGGCGTTGTTAAGCTTCCAAATACTACCGTCTCCTGAAATCTCAACATATATTTTTTCATCCAGTCTTCATGATTCTTTCAAGTATTGATCAGTACACCAATCAAACGTGGATGCCCAAGTTTTGTTCTTCTAGGTTGTAGCATTCGTTTGCAGGAACAGTTAGAAATTATAGGTTTCACTCTGTTTTCTCCTATATTGACAGATGCAGTTAGAACTCTAAATCAAACACGGTTTGTGCTAGCTTCTTGAAACTTGACACAATAACGTAGTTCTACGTTCTATCTCTAAGGTTTGTTTCCTCTTGTATCCTAAAGCTGGGACTGGCGAATAACACTTATACTGAAAGGGGTTGCCAAACTTCCAACACACTAGAGTCTCCTGAAATCTCAACATATATTTTATCATCCAATCTTCATGATACTTTCAAGTAATGATCAGTACACCAATCCCACTTGGAAGCCAAAGTTTAGTTCTCCTAGATTGAAGTATTCTTTTGGAGTAACAGTTTGAATTTTTAGGTTTCACTCTGTTTTCTCCTATATTGACAAATGTAGTTCGAACTCTAAATCAAACACGGTTTGTGCTAGCTTCTTGAAACTTGAAACAGTAAAGTAGTTCTACATTCTATTTTTATTTTTTGTTTCCTCTGGATGTAGACCTAAGCAGAGACTGACGAAAGACACATTCAATGAAAGGCGTTGTTAGGCTGCCAAAATACTACAGTCTCCTGAAATATCAACATATTTTTTTTTCCGACATTCATGATAATTTCAAGTAATGAGCAGTACACCAATAAAACGTGGATGTTCAAGTTTCGTTCTCCTAGCTTGAAGCATTCGTTTGCAGTAACAGTTTGAATTTTCAGTTTTCACTCTCTTTTCTCCTATATTGACAGATGCAGTTCGAACTCTAAATCAAACATGGTTTGTGCTAGCTTCCTGAAACTTGACACAATAAAGTAGTTCTACGTTCTATCTCTAAGGTTTGTTTCCTCTTGATGTAGCCTTAAGCAGAGACTGGCGAATAACACTTTCAATGAAAGGCGTTGTTAAGCTTCCAAAAAACTACAGTCTCCTGAAATCTCAACATATATTTTTTCATCCAATCTTCATGATTCTTTCAAGTATTGATCAGTACACCAATCAAACGTGGATGCCCAAGTTTTGTTCTTCTAGGTTGTAGCATTCGTTTGCAGGAACAGTTAGAAATTATAGGTTTCACTCTGTTTTCTCGTATATTGACAGATGCAGTTAGAACTCTAAATCAAACACGGTTTGTGCTAGCTTCTTGAAACTTGACACAATAACGTAGTTCTACGTTCTATCTCTAAGGTTTGTTTCCTCTTGTATCCTAAAGCTGGGAATGGCGAATAACACTTATACTGAAAGGGGTTGCCAAACTTCCAACACACTAGAGTCTTCTGAAATATCAACATATATTTTTTCATCCAATCTTCATGATACTTTCAAGTAATGATCAGTACACCAATCCCACTTGGATGCCAAAGTTTAGTTCTCCTAGATTGAAGCATTCTTTTGGAGTAACAGTTTGAAGTTTTAGGTTTCACTCTGTTTTCTCCTATATTGACAAAAGTAGTTCGAACTCTAAATCAAACAAGGTTTGTGCTAGCTTCTTGAAACTTGAAACAGTAAAGTAGTTCTACATTCTATTTTTATTTTTTGTTTCCTCAGGATGTAGACCTAAGCAGAGACTGACGAAAGACACATTCAATGAAAGGCGTTGTTAGGCTGCCAAAATACTACAGTCTCCTGAAATCTCAACATATTTTTTTTCCGACCTTCATGATAATTTCAAGTAATGAGCAGTACACCAATAAAACGTGGATGTTCAAGTTTCGTTCTCCTAGGTTGAAGCATTCGTTTGCAGTAACAGTTTGAATTTTTAGTTTTCACTCTCTTTTCTCCTATTTTGACAGATGCAGTTCGAACTCTAAATCAAACATGGTTTGTGCTAGCTTATTGAAACTTGACACAATAAATTAGTTCTACGTTCTATCTCTAACGTTTGTTTCCTCTTGATGTAGCCTTAAGCAGAGACTGGCGAAAAACACTTTCAATGAAAGGCGTTGTTAAGCTTCCAAATACTACCGTCTCCTGAAATCTCAACATATATTTTTTCATCCAGTCTTCATGATTCTTTCAAGTATTGATCAGTACACCAATCAAACGTGGATGCCCAAGTTTTGTTCTTCTAGGTTGTAGCATTCGTTTGCAGGAACAGTTAGAAATTATAGGTTTCACTCTGTTTTCTCCTATATTGACAGATGCAGTTAGAACTCTAAATCAAACACGGTTTGTGCTAGCTTCTTGAAACTTGACACAATAACATAGTTCTACGTTCTATCTCTAAGGTTTGTTTCCTCTTGTATCCTAAAGCTGGGAATGGCGAATAACACTTATACTGAAAGGGGTTGCCAAACTTCCAACACACTAGAGTCTTCTGAAATATCAACATATATTTTTTCATCCAATCTTCATGATACTTTCAAGTAATGATCAGTACACCAATCCCACTTGGATGCCAAAGTTTAGTTCTCCTAGATTGAAGCATTCTTTTGGAGTAACAGTTTGAAGTTTTAGGTTTCACTCTGTTTTCTCCTATATTGACAAAAGTAGTTCGAACTCCAAATCAAACAAGGTTTGTGCTAGCTTCTTGAAACTTGAAACAGTAAAGTAGTTCTACATTCTATTTTTATTTTTTGTTTCCTCAGGATGTAGACCTAAGCAGAGACTGAGGAAAGACACATTCAATGACAGGCGTTGTTAGGCTGCCAAAATACTACAGTCTCCTGAAATCTCAACATATTTTTTTTCCGACCTTCATGATAATTTCAAGTAATGAGCAGTACACCAATAAAACGTGGATGTTCAAGTTTCGTTCTCCTAGGTTGAAGCATTCGTTTGCAGTAACAGTTTGAATTTTTAGTTTTCACTCTCTTTTCTCCTATTTTGACAGATGCAGTTCGAACTCTAAATCAAACATGGTTTGTGCTAGCTTATTGAAACTTGACACAATAAAGTAGTTCTACGTTCTATCTCTAACGTTTGTTTCCTCTTGATGTAGCCTTAAGCAGAGCCTGGCGAATAACACTTTCAATGAAAGGCGTTGTTAAGCTTCCAAAAAACTACCGTCTCCTGAAATCTCAACATATATTTTTTCATTAAATCTTCATGATTCTTTCAAGTATTGATCAGTACACAATCAAACGTGGATAGCCAAGTTTTTGTTCGATCTAGGTTGTAGCTTCGTTTGCAGGAACAGTTAGAATTTATAGGTTTCACTCTGTTTTCTCCTATATTGACAGATGCAGTTAGAACTCTAAATCAAACACGGTTTGTGCTAGCTTCTTGAAACTTGACACAATAAAGTAGTTCTACGTTCTATCTCTAAGGTTTGTTTCCTCGTGTATCCTAAAGCTGGGACTGGCGAATAACACTTATACTGAAAGGGGTTGCCAAACTTCCAACACACTAGAGTCTCCTGAAATCTCAACATATATTTTTTTATCCAATCTTCATGATACTTTCAAGTAATGATCAGTACACCAATCCCACTTGGATGCCAAAGTTTAGTTCTCCTAGATTGAAGCATTCTTTTGGAGTAACAGTTTGAATTTTTAGGTTTCACTCTGTTTTCTCCTATATTGACAAAAGTAGTTCGAACTCTAAATCAAACAAGGTTTGTGCTAGCTTCTTGAAACTTGAAACAGTAAAGTAGTTCTACATTCTATTTTTATTTTTTGTTTCCTCTGGATGTAGACCTAAGCAGAGACTGACGAAAGACACATTAAATGAAAGGCGTTGTTAGGCTGCCAAAATACTACAGTCTCCTGAAATCTCAACATATTATTTTTTCCGACCTTCATGATAATTTCAAGTAATGAGTAGTACACCAATAAAACGTGGATGTTCAAATTTCGTTCTCCTAGGTTGAAGCATTCGTTTGCAGTAACAGTTTGAATTTTTAGTTTTCACTCTGTTTTCTCCTATATTGACAGATGCAGTTCGAACTCAAAATAAAACATGGTTTGTGCTAGCTTCTTGAAACTTGACACAATAAAGTAGTTCTACGTTCTATCTCTAAGGTTTGTTTCCTCTTGATGTAGCCTTAAGCAGAGACTGGCGAATAACACTTTCAATGAAAGGCGTTGTTAAGCTTCGCAAAAACTATCGTCTCCTGAAATCTCAACATATATCTTTTCATCCAATCTTCATGATTCTTTCAAGTATTGATCAGTACACCAATCAAACGTGGATGCCCAAGTTTTGTTCTTCTAGGTTGTAGCATTCGTTTGCAGGAACAGTTAGAAATTATAGGTTTCACTCTGTTTTCTCCTATATTGACAGATACAGTAAGAACTCTAAATCAAACACGGTTTGTGCTAGCTTCTTGAAACTTGACACAATAAAGTAGTTCTACGTTCTATCTCTAAGGTTTGTTTCCTCTTGTATCCTAATGCTGGGACTGGCGAATAACACTTATACTGAAAGGGGTTGCCAAACATCCAAAACACTAGAGTCTCCTGAAATCTCAACATATATTTTTTCATCCAATCTTCATGATTCTTTCAAGTATTGATCAGTACACCAATCAAACGTCGATGCCCAAGTTTTGTTCCTCTAGGTTGTAGCATTCGTTTGCAGGAACAGTTAGAAATTATAGGTTTCACTCTGTTTTCTCGTATATTGACAGATGCAGTTAGAACTCTAAATCAAACACGGTTTGTGCTAGCTTCTTGAAACTTGACACAATAAAGTAGTTCTACGTTCTATCTCTAAGGTTTGTTTCCTCTTGTATCCTAAAGCTGGGACTGGCGAATAACACTTATACTGAAAGGGGTTGCCAAACTTCCAACACACTAGAGTCTCCTGAAATCTCAACATATATTTTATCATCCAATCTTCATGATACTTTCAAGTAATGATCAGTACACCAATCCCACTTGGAAGCCAAAGTTTAGTTCTCCTAGATTGAAGTATTCTTTTGGAGTAACAGTTTGAATTTTTAGGTTTCACTCTGTTTTCTCCTATATTGACAAATGTAGTTCGAACTCTAAATCAAACACGGTTTGTGCTAGCTTCTTGAAACTTGAAACAGTAAAGTAGTTCTACATTCTATTTTTATTTTTTGTTTCCTCTGGATGTAGACCTAAGCAGAGACTGACGAAAGACACATTCAATGAAAGGCGTTGTTAGGCTGCCAAAATACTACAGTCTCCTGAAATATCAACATATTTTTTTTTCCGACATTCATGATAATTTCAAGTAATGAGCAGTACACCAATAAAACGTGGATGTTCAAGTTTCGTTCTCCTAGCTTGAAGCATTCGTTTGCAGTAACAGTTTGAATTTTCAGTTTTCACTCTCTTTTCTCCTATATTGACAGATGCAGTTCGAACTCTAAATCAAACATGGTTTGTGCTAGCTTCCTGAAACTTGACACAATAAAGTAGTTCTACGTTCTATCTCTAAGGTTTGTTTCCTCTTGATGTAGCCTTAAGCAGAGACTGGCGAATAACACTTTCAATGAAAGGCGTTGTTAAGCTTCCAAAAAACTACAGTCTCCTGAAATCTCAACATATATTTTTTCATCCAATCTTCATGATTCTTTCAAGTATTGATCAGTACACCAATCAAACGTGGATGCCCAAGTTTTGTTCTTCTAGGTTGTAGCATTCGTTTGCAGGAACAGTTAGAAATTATAGGTTTCACTCTGTTTTCTCGTATATTGACAGATGCAGTTAGAACTCTAAATCAAACACGGTTTGTGCTAGCTTCTTGAAACTTGACACAATAACGTAGTTCTACGTTCTATCTCTAAGGTTTGTTTCCTCTTGTATCCTAAAGCTGGGAATGGCGAATAACACTTATACTGAAAGGGGTTGCCAAACTTCCAACACACTAGAGTCTTCTGAAATATCAACATATATTTTTTCATCCAATCTTCATGATACTTTCAAGTAATGATCAGTACACCAATCCCACTTGGATGCCAAAGTTTAGTTCTCCTAGATTGAAGCATTCTTTTGGAGTAACAGTTTGAAGTTTTAGGTTTCACTCTGTTTTCTCCTATATTGACAAAAGTAGTTCGAACTCTAAATCAAACAAGGTTTGTGCTAGCTTCTTGAAACTTGAAACAGTAAAGTAGTTCTACATTCTATTTTTATTTTTTGTTTCCTCAGGATGTAGACCTAAGCAGAGACTGACGAAAGACACATTCAATGAAAGGCGTTGTTAGGCTGCCAAAATACTACAGTCTCCTGAAATCTCAACATATTTTTTTTCCGACCTTCATGACAATTTCAAGTAATGAGCAGTACACCAATAAAACGTGGATGTTCAAGTTTCGTTCTCCTAGGTTGAAGCATTCGTTTGCAGTAACAGTTTGAATTTTTAGTTTTCACTCTCTTTTCTCCTATTTTGACAGATGCAGTTCGAACTCTAAATCAAACATGGTTTGTGCTAGCTTATTGAAACTTGACACAATAAATTAGTTCTACGTTCTATCTCTAACGTTTGTTTCCTCTTGATGTAGCCTTAAGCAGAGACTGGCGAATAACACTTTCAATGAAAGGCGTTGTTAAGCTTCCAAAAAACTACCATCTCCTGAAATCTGAACATATATTTTTTCATTAAATCTTCATGATTCTTTCAAGTATTGATCAGTACACCAATCAAACGTGGATAGCCAAGTTTTGTTCTTCTAGGTTGTAGCATTCGTTTGCAGGAACAGTTAGAATTTATAGGTTTCACTCTATTTTCTCCTATATTGACAGATGCAGTTAGAACTCTAAATCAAACACGGTTTGTGCTAGCTTCTTGAAACTTGACACAATAAAGTAGTTCTACGTTCTATCTCTAAGGTTTGTTTCCTCGTGTATCCTAAAGCTGGGACTGGCGAATAACACTTATACTGAAAGGGGTTGCCAAACTTCCAACACACTAGAGTCTCCTGAAATCTCAACATATATTTTTTCATCCAATCTTCATGATACTTTCAAGTAATGATCAGTACACCAATCCCACTTGGATGCCAAAGTTTAGTTCTCCTAGATTGAAGCATTCTTTTGGAGTAACAGTTTGAATTTTTAGGTTTCACTCTGTTTTCTCCTATATTGACAAAAGTAGTTCGAACTCTAAATCAAACAAGGTTTGTGCTAGCTTCTTGAAACTTGAAACAGTAAAGTAGTTCTACATTCTATTTTTATTTTTTGTTTCCTCTGGATGTAGACCTAAGCAGAGACTGACGAAAGACACATTCAATGAAAGGCGTTGTTAGGCTGCCAAAATACTACAGTCTCCTGAAATCTCAACATATTTTTTTTTCCGACCTTCATGATGATTTCAAGAAAAGAGCAGTACACCAATAAAACGTGGATGTTCAAGTTTCGTTCTCCTAGGTTGAAGCATTCGTTTGCAGTAACAGTTTGAATTTTTAGTTTTCACTCTGTTTTCTCCTATATTGACAGATGCAGTTCGAACTCTAAATCAAACATGGTTTGTGCTAGCTTCTTGAAACTTGACACAATAAAGTAGTTCTACGTTCTATCTCTAAGGTTGGTTTCCTCTTGATGTAGCCTTAGGCAGAGACTGGCAAATAACACTTTCAATGAAAGGCGTTGTTAAGCTTCCAAAAAACTACCGTCTCCTGAAATCTCAACATATATTTTTTCATCCAATCTTCATGATTCTTTCAAGTATTGATCAGTACACCAATCAAACGTGGATGCCCAAGTTTTGTTCTTCTAGGTTGTAGCATTCGTTTGCAGGAACAGTTAGAAATTATAGGTTTCACTCTGTTTTCTCCTATATTGATAGATGCAGTTAGAACTCTAAATCAAACACTGTTTGTGCTAGCTTCTTGAAACTTGACACAATAAAGTAGTTCTACGTTCTATCTCTAAGGTTTGTTTCCTCTTGTATCCTAAAGCTGGGAATGGCGAATAACACTTATACTGAAAGGGATTGCCAAACTTCCAACACACTAGAGTCTCCTGAAATCTCAACATATATTTTTTCATCCAATCTTCATGATACTTTCAAGTAATGATCAGTACACCAATCCCACTTGGATGCCAAAGTTTAGTTCTCCTAGATTGAAGCATTCTTTTGGAGTAACAGTTTGAATTTTTAGGTTTCACTCTGTTTTCTCCTATATTGACAAATGTAGTTCGAACTCTAAATCAAACACGGTTTGTGCTAGCTTCTTGAAACTTGAAAGAGTAAAGTAGTTCTACATTCTATTTTTATTTTTTGTTTCCTCTGGATGTAGACCTAAGCAGAGACTGACCAAAGACACATTCAATGAAAGGCGTTGTTAGGCTGCCAAAATACTACAGTCTCCTGAAATCTCAACATATTTTTTTTTCCGACCTTCATGATGATTTCAAGTAATCAGCAGTACACCAATAAAACGTGGATGTTCAAGTTTCGTTCTCCTAGCTTGAAGCATTCGTTTGCAGTAACAGTTTGAATTTTTAGTTTTCACTCTGTTTTCTCCTATATTGACAGATGCAGTTCGAACTCTAAATCAAACATGGTTTGTGCTATCTTCATGAAACTTGACACAATAATGTAGTTCTACGTTCTATCTCTAAGGTTTGTTTCCTCTTGATGTAGCCTTAAGCAGAGACTGGCGAATAACACTTTCAATGAAAGGCGTTGTTAAGCTTCCAAAAAACTACCGTCTCCTGATATCTCAACATATATCTTTTCATCCAATCTTCATGATTCTTTCAAGTATTGATCAGTACACAAATCAAACGTTGATGCCCAAGTTTTGTTCTTCTAGGTTGTAGCATTCGTTTGCAGGAACAGTTAGAAATTATAGGTTTCACTCTGTTTTTTCCTTTATTGACAGATGCAGTTAGAACTCTAAATCAAACACGGTTTGTGCTAGCTTCTTGAAACTTGACACAATAAAGTAGTTCTACGTTCTATCTCTAAGGTTTGTTTCCTCTTGATGTAGCCTTAAGCAGAGACTGGCGAAAAACACTTTCAATGAAAGGCGTTGTTAAGCTTCCAAATACTACCCTCTCCTGAAATCTCAACATATATTTTTTCATCCAGTCTTCATGATTCTTTCAAGTATTGATCAGTACACCAATCAAACGTGGATGCCCAAGTTTTGTTCTTCTAGGTTGTAGCATTCGTTTGCAGGAACAGTTAGAAATTATAGGTTTCACTCTGTTTTCTCCTATATTGACAGATGCAGTTAGAACTCTAAATCAAACACGGTTTGTGCTAGCTTCTTGAAACTTGACACAATAACGTAGTTCTACGTTCTATCTCTAAGGTTTGTTTCCTCTTGTATCCTAAAGCTGGGAATGGCGAATAACACTTATACTGAAAGGGGTTGCCAAACTTCCAACACACTAGAGTCTTCTGAAATATCAACATATATTTTTTTCATCCAATCTTCATGATACTTTCAAGTAATGATCAGTACACCAATCCCACTTGGATGCCAAAGTTTAGTTCTCCTAGATTGAAGCATTCTTTTGGAGTAACAGTTTGAAGTTTTAGGTTTCACTCTGTTTTCTCCTATATTGACAAAAGTAGTTCGAACTCCAAATCAAACAAGGTTTGTGCTAGCTTCTTGAAACTTGAAACAGTAAAGTAGTTCTACATTCTATTTTTATTTTTTGTTTAATCAGGATGTAGACCTAAGCAGAGACTGAGGAAAGACACATTCAATGAAAGGCGTTGTTAGGCTGCCAAAATACTACAGTCTCCTGAAATCTCAACATATTTTTTTTCCGACCTTCATGATAATTTCAAGTAATGAGCAGTACACCAATAAAACGTGGATGTTCAAGTTTCGTTCTCCTAGGTTGAAGCATTCGTTTGCAGTAACAGTTTGAATTTTTAGTTTTCACTCTCTTTTCTCCTATTTTGACAGATGCAGTTCGAACTCTAAATCAAACATGGTTTGTGCTAGCTTATTGAAACTTGACACAATAAAGTAGTTCTACGTTCTATCTCTAACGTTTGTTTCCTCTTGATGTAGCCTTAAGCAGAGCCTGGCGAATAACACTTTCAATGAAAGGCGTTGTTAAGCTTCGCAAAAACTATCGTCTCCTGAAATCTCAACATATATCTTTTCATCCAATCTTCATGATTCTTTCAAGTATTGATCAGTACACCAATCAAACGTGGATGCCCAAGTTTTGTTCTTCTAGGTTGTAGCATTCGTTTGCAGGAACAGTTAGAAATTATAGGTTTCACTCTGTTTTCTCCTATATTGACAGATACAGTAAGAACTCTAAATCAAACACGGTTTGTGCTAGCTTCTTGAAACTTGACACAATAAAGTAGTTCTACGTTCTATCTCTAAGGTTTGTTTCCTCTTGTATCCTAATGCTGGGACTGGCGAATAACACTTATACTGAAAGGGGTTGCCAAACATCCAAAACACTAGAGTCTCCTGAAATCTCAACATATATTTTTTCATCCAATCTTCATGATTCTTTCAAGTATTGATCAGTACACCAATCAAACGTCGATGCCCAAGTTTTGTTCCTCTAGGTTGTAGCATTCGTTTGCAGGAACAGTTAGAAATTATAGGTTTCACTCTGTTTTCTCGTATATTGACAGATGCAGTTAGAACTCTAAATCAAACACGGTTTGTGCTAGCTTCTTGAAACTTGACACAATAAAGTAGTTCTACGTTCTATCTCTAAGGTTTGTTTCCTCTTGTATCCTAAAGCTGGGACTGGCGAATAACACTTATACTGAAAGGGGTTGCCAAACTTCCAACACACTAGAGTCTCCTGAAATCTCAACATATATTTTATCATCCAATCTTCATGATACTTTCAAGTAATGATCAGTACACCAATCCCACTTGGAAGCCAAAGTTTAGTTCTCCTAGATTGAAGTATTCTTTTGGAGTAACAGTTTGAATTTTTAGGTTTCACTCTGTTTTCTCCTATATTGACAAATGTAGTTCGAACTCTAAATCAAACACGGTTTGTGCTAGCTTCTTGAAACTTGAAACAGTAAAGTAGTTCTACATTCTATTTTTATTTTTTGTTTCCTCTGGATGTAGACCTAAGCAGAGACTGACGAAAGACACATTCAATGAAAGGCGTTGTTAGGCTGCCAAAATACTACAGTCTCCTGAAATATCAACATATTTTTTTTTCCGACATTCATGATAATTTCAAGTAATGAGCAGTACACCAATAAAACGTGGATGTTCAAGTTTCGTTCTCCTAGCTTGAAGCATTCGTTTGCAGTAACAGTTTGAATTTTCAGTTTTCACTCTCTTTTCTCCTATATTGACAGATGCAGTTCGAACTCTAAATCAAACATGGTTTGTGCTAGCTTCCTGAAACTTGACACAATAAAGTAGTTCTACGTTCTATCTCTAAGGTTTGTTTCCTCTTGATGTAGCCTTAAGCAGAGACTGGCGAATAACACTTTCAATGAAAGGCGTTGTTAAGCTTCCAAAAAACTACAGTCTCCTGAAATCTCAACATATATTTTTTCATCCAATCTTCATGATTCTTTCAAGTATTGATCAGTACACCAATCAAACTGGATGCCCAAGTTTTGTTCTTCTAGGTTGTAGCATTCGTTTGCAGGAACAGTTAGAAATTATAGGTTTCACTCTGTTTTCTCGTATATTGACAGATGCAGTTAGAACTCTAAATCAAACACGGTTTGTGCTAGCTTCTTGAAACTTGACACAATAAAGTAGTTCTACGTTCTATCTCTAAGGTTTGTTTCCTCTTGTATCCTAAAGCTGGGAATGGCAAATAACACTTATACTGAAAGGGGTTGCCAAACTTCCAACACACTAGAGTCTTCTGAAATATCAACATATATTTTTTCATCCAATCTTCATGATACTTTCAAGTAATGATCAGTACACCAATCCCACTTGGATGCCAAAGTTTAGTTCTCCTAGATTGAAGCATTCTTTTGGAGTAACAGTTTGAATTTTTAGGTTTCACTCTGTTTTCTCCTATATTGACAAAAGTAGTTCGAACTCTAAATCAAACAAGGTTTGTGCTAGCTTCTTGAAACTTGAAACAGTAAAGTAGTTCTACATTCTATTTTTATTTTTTGTTTCCTCTGGATGTAGACCTAAGCAGAGACTGACGAAAGACACATTCAATGAAAGGCGTTGTTAGGCTGCCAAAATACTACAGTCTCCTGAAATCTCAACATATTTTTTTTCCGACCTTCATGATAATTTCAAGTAATGAGCAGTACACCAATAAAACGTGGCTGTTCAAGTTTCGTTCTCCTAGGTTGAAGCATTCGTTTGCAGTAACAGTTTGAATTTTTAGTTTTCACTCTGTTTTCTCCTATATTGACAGATGCAGTTCGAACTCTAAATCAAACCTGGTTTGTGCTAGCTTCTTGAAACTTGACACAATAAAGTAGTTCTACGTTCTATCTCTAACGTTTGTTTCCTCTTGATGTAGCCTTAAGCAGAGACTGGCGAATAACACTTTCAATGAAAGGCGTTGTTAAGCTTCCAAAAAACTACCGTCTCCTGAAATCTCAACATATATGTTTTCATCCAATCTTCATGATTCTTTCAAGTATTGATCAGTACACCAATCAAACGTGGATAGCCAAGTTTTGTTCTTCTAGGTTGTAGCATTCGTTTGCAGGAACAGTTAAAATTTATAGGTTTCACTCTATTTTCTCCTATATTGACAGATGCAGTTAGAACTCTAAATCAAACACGGTTTGTGCTAGCTTCTTGAAACTTGACACAATAAAGTAGTTCTACGTTCTATCTCTAAGGTTTGTTTCCTCGTGTATCCTAAAGCTGGGACTGGCGAATAACACTTATACTGAAAGGGGTTGCCAAACTTCCAACACACTAGAGTCTCCTGAAATCTCAACATAGATTTTTTCATCCAATCTTCATGATACTTTCAAGTAATGATCAGTACACCAATCCCACTTGGATGCCAAAGTTTAGTTCTCCTAGATTGAAGCATTCTTTTGGAGTAACAGTTTGAATTTTTAGGTTTCACTCTGTTTTCTCCTATATTGACAAAAGTAGTTCGAACTCTAAATCAAACAAGGTTTGTGCTAGCTTCTTGAAACTTGAAACAGTAAAATAGTTCTACATTCTATTTTTATTTTTTGTTTCCTCTGGATG
Organism: Callospermophilus lateralis; assembly: GCF_048772815.1. Classification (NCBI taxonomy): domain Eukaryota; kingdom Metazoa; phylum Chordata; class Mammalia; order Rodentia; family Sciuridae; genus Callospermophilus; species Callospermophilus lateralis. The sequence continues at coordinate 114,209 of NW_027513407.1, forward strand.
TAGACCTAAGCAGAGACTGACGAAAGACACATTCAATGAAAGGCGTTGTTAGGCTGCCAAAATACTACAGTCTCCTGAAATCTCAACACATTTTTTTTCCGCCCATCATGATAATTTCAAGTAATGAGCAGTACACCAATAAAACGTGGATGTTCAAGTTTCGTTCTCCTAGGTTGAAGCATTCGTTTGCAGTAACAGTTTGAATTTTTAGTTTTCACTCTGATTTCTCCTATATTGACAGATGCAGTTCGAACTCTAAATCAAACATGGTTTGTGCTAGCTTCTTGAAACTTGACACAATAAAGTAGTTCTACGTTCTATCTCTAACGTTTATTTCCTCTTGATGTAGCCTTAAGCAGAGACTGGCGAATAACACTTTCAATGAAAGGCGTTGTTAAGCTTCCAAAAAACTACCGTCTCCTGAAATCTCAACATATATTTTTTCATCCAATCTTCATGATTCTTTCAAGTATTGATCAGTACACCAATCAAACGTGGATAGCCAAGTTTTGTTCTTCTAGGTTGTAGCATTCGTTTGCAGGAACAGTTAGAATTTATAGGTTTCACTCTATTTTCTCCTATATTGACAGATGCAGTTAGAACTCTAAATCAAACACGGTTTGTGCTAGCTTCTTGAAACTTGACACAATAAAGTAGTTCTACGTTCTATCTCTAAGGTTTGTTTCCTCTTGTATCCTAAAGCTGGGACTGGCGAATAACACTTATACTGAAAGGGGTTGCCAAACTTCCAACACACTAGAGTCTCCTGAAATCTCAACATATATTTTTTTATCCAATCTTCATGATACTTTCAAGTAATGATCAGTACACCAATCCCACTTGGATGCCAAAGTTTAGTTCTCCTAGATTGAAGCATTCTTTTGGAGTAACAGTTTGAATTTTTAGGTTTCACTCTGTTTTCTCCTATATTGACAAAATTAGTTCGAACTCTAAATCAAACAAGGTTTGTGCTAGCTTCTTGAAACTTGAAACAGTAAAATAGTTCTACATTCTATTTTTATTTTTTGTTTCCTCTGGATGTAGACCTAAGCAGAGACTGACGAAAGACACATTCAATGAAAGGCGTTGTTAGGCTGCCAAAATACTACAGTCTCCTGAAATCTCAACACATTTTTTTTCCGCCCTTCATGATAATTTCAAGTAATGAGCAGTACACCAATAAAACGTGGATGTTCAAGTTTCGTTCTCCTAGGTTGAAGCATTCGTTTGCAGTAACAGTTTGAATTTTTAGTTTTCACTCTGATTTCTCCTATATTGACAGATGCAGTTCGAACTCTAAATCAAACATGGTTTGTGCTAGCTTCTTGAAACTTGACACAATAAAGTAGTTCTACGTTCTATCTCTAACGTTTGTTTCCTCTTGATGTAGCCTTAAGCAGAGACTGGCGAATAACACTTTCAATGAAAGGCGTTGTTAAGCTTCCAAAAAACTACCGTCTCCTGAAATCTCAACATATATTTTTTCATCCAATCTTCATGATTCTTTCAAGTATTGATCAGTACACCAATCAAACCTGGATAGCCAAGTTTTGTTCTTCTAGGTTGTAGCATTCGTTTGCAGGAACAGTTAGAATTTATAGGTTTCACTCTATTTTCTCCTATATTGACAGATGCAGTTAGAACTCTAAATCAAACACGGTTTGTGCTAGCTTCTTGAAACTTGACACAATAAAGTAGTTCTACGTTCTATCTCGAAGGTTTGTTTCCTCTTGGATCCTAAAGCTGGGACTGGCGAATAACACTTATACTGAAAGGGGTTGCCAAACTTCCAACACACTAGAGTCTCCTGAAATCTCAACATATATTTTTTCATCCAATCTTCATGATACTTTCAAGTAATGATCAGTACACCAATCCCACTTGGATGCCAAAGTTTAGTTCTCCTAGATTGAAGCATTCTTTTGGAGTAACAGTTTGAATTTTTAGGTTTCACTCTGTTTTCTCCTATATTGACAATGTAGTTCGAACTCTAAATCAAACACGGTTTGTGCTAGCTTTTTGAAACTTGAAACAGTAAAGTAGTTCTACATTCTATTTTTATTTTTTGTTTCCTCTGGATGTAGACCTAAGCAGAGACTGATTAAAGACACATTAAATGAAAGGCGTTGTTAGGCTGCCAAAATACTACAGTCTCCTGAAATATCAACATATTATTTTTTCCGACCTTCATGATAATTTCAAGTAATGAGCAGTCCACCAATAAAACGTGGATGTTCAAGTTTCGTTCTCCTAGGTTGAAGCATTCGTTTGCAGTAACAGTTTGAATTTTTAGTTTTCACTCTGTTTTCTCCTATATTGACAGATGCAGTTCGAACTCTAAATCAAACATGGTTTGTGCTAGCTTCTTGAAACTTGACACAATAAAGTAGTTCTACGTTCTATCTCTAAGGTTTGTTTCCTCTTGATGTAGCCTTAAGCAGAGACTGGCGAATAACACTTTCAATGAAAGGCGTTGTTAAGCTTCCAAAAAACTACCGTCTCCAGAAATCTCAACATATATCTTTTCATCCAATCTTCATGATTCTTTCAAGTATTGATCAGTACACCAATCAAACGTGGATGCCCAAGTTTTGTTCTCCTAGGTTGTAGCATTCGTTTGCAGGAACAGTTAGAAATTATAGGTTTCACTCTGTTTTCTCCTATGTTGACAGATACAGTTAGAACTCTAAATCAAACACGGTTTGTGCTAGCTTCTTGAAACTTGACACAATAAAGTAGTTCTACGTTCTATCTCTAAGGTTTGTTTCCTCTTGTATCCTAAAGCTGGGACTGGCGAATAACACTTATACTGAAAGGGGTTGCCAAACTTCCAAAACACTAGAGTCTCCTGAAATCTCAACATATATTCTTTCATCCAATCTTCATGATACTTTCAAGTAATGATCAGTACACCAATCCCACTTGGATGCCAAAGTTTAGTTCTCTTAGATTGAAGCATTCTTTTGGAGTAACAGTTTGAATTTTTAGGTTTCACTCTGTTTTCGCCTATATTGACAAATGTAGTTCGAACTCTAAATCAAACACGGTTTGTGCTAGCTTCTTGAAACTTGAAACAGTAAAGTAGTTCTACATTCTATATTTATTTGTTGTTTCCTCTGGATGTAGACCTAAGCAGAGACTGACGAAAGACACATTCAATGAAAGGCGTTGTTAGGCTGCCAAAATACTACAGTCTCCTGAAATCTCAACATATTTTTTTTCCGACCTTCATGATAATTTCACGTAATGAGCAGTACACCAATAAAACGTGGATGTTCAAGTTTCGTTCTCCTAGGTTGAAGCATTCGTTTGCAGTAACAGTTTGAATTTTTAGTTTTCACTCTCTTTTCTCCTATATTGACAGATGCAGTTCGAACTCTAAATCAAACATGGTTTGTGCTAGCTTCCTGAAACTTGACACAATAAAGTAGTTCTACGTTCTATCTCTAAGGTTTGTTTCCTCTTGATGTAGCCTTAAGCAGAGACTGGCGAATAACACTTTCAATGAAAGGCGTTGTTAAGCTTCCAAAAAACTACAGTCTCCTGAAATCTCAACATATATTTTTTCATCCAATCTTCATGATTCTTTCAAGTATTGATCAGTACACCAATCAAACGTGGATGCCCAAGTTTTGTTCTTCTAGGTTGTAGCATTCGTTTGCAGGAACAGTTAGAAATTATAGTTTTCACTCTGTTTTCTCCTATATTGACAGATGCAGTTAGAACTCTAAATCAAACACGGTTTGTGCTAGCTTCTTGAAACTTGACACAATAAAGTAGTTCTAAGTTCTATCTCTAAGGTTTGTTTCCTCTTGTATCCTAAAGCTGGGAATGGCGAATAACACTTTTACTGAAAGGGGTTGCCAAACTTCCAACACACTAGAGTCTCCTGAAATCTCAACATATATTTTTTAATCCAATCTTCATGATACTTTCAAGTAATGATCAGTACACCAATCCCACTTGGATGCCAAAGTTTAGTTCTCCTAGATTGAAGCATTCTATGGAGTAACAGTTTGAATTTTTAGGTTTCACTATGTTTTCTCCTATATTGACAAATGTAGTTCGAACTCTAAATCAAACACGGTTTGTGCTAGCTTCTTGAAACTTGAAACAGTAAAGTAGTTCTACATTCTATATTTATTTGTTGATTCCTCTTAATGTAGACCTAAGCAGAGACTGACGAAAGACACATTCAATGAAAGGCGTTGTTAGGCTGCCAAAATACTACAGTCTCCTGAAATCTCAACATATTTTTTTTCCGACCTTCATGATAATTTCAAGTAATGAGCAGTACACCAATAAAACGTGGATGTTCAAGTTTCGTTCTCCTAGGTTGAAGCATTAGTTTGCAGTAACAGTTTGAATTTTTAGTTTTCACTCTCTTTTCTCCTATATTGACAGATGCAGTTCGAACTCTAAATCAAACATGGTTTGTGCTAGCTTCCTGAAACTTGACACAATAAAGTAGTTCTACGTTCTATCTCTAAGGATTGTTTCCTCTTGATGTAGCCTTAAGCAGAGACTGGCGAATAACACTTTCAATGAAAGGCGTTGTTAAGCTTCCAAAAAACTACCTTCTCCTGAAATCTCAACATATATTTTTTCATCCAATCTTCATGATTCTTTCAAGTATTGATCAGTACACCAATCAAACGTGGATGCCCTAGTTTTGTTCTTCTAGGTTGTAGCATTCGTTTGCAGGAACAGTTAGAAATTATAGGTTTCACTCTGTTTTCTCCTATATTGACAGATGCAGTTAGAACTCTAAATCAAATACGGTTTGTGCTAGCTTCTTGAAACTTGACACAATAAAGTAGTTCTACGTTCTATCTCTAAGGTTTGTTTCCTCTTGTATCCTAAAGCTGGGACTGGCGAATAACACTTATACTGAAAGGGGTTGCCAAACTTCCAACACACTAGAGTCTCCTGAAATCTCAACATATATTTTTTCATCCAATCTTCATGATACTTTCAAGTAATGATCAGTACACCAATCCCACTTGGATGCCAAAGTTTAGTTCTCCTAGATTGAAGCATTCTTTTGGAGTAACAGTTTGAATTTTTAGGTTTCACTCTGTTTTCTCCTATATTGACAAAAGTAGTTCGAACTCTAAATCAAACAAGGTTTGTGCTAGCTTCTTGAAACTTGAAACAGTAAAGTAGTTCTACATTCTATTTTTATTTTTTGTTTCCTCTGGATGTAGACCTAAGCAGAGACTGACGAAAGACACATTCAATGAAAGGCGTTGTTAGGCTGCCAAAATACTACAGTCTCCTGAAATTTCAACAAATTTTTTTTCCGACCTTCATGATAATTTCAAGTAATGAGCAGTACACCAATATAACGTGGATGTTCAAGTTTCGTTCTCCTAGGTTGAAGCATTCGTTTGCAGTAACAGTTTGAATTTTTAGTTTTCACTCTCTTTTCTCCTATATTGACAGATGCAGTTCGAACTCTAAATCAAACATGGTTTGTGCTAGCTTCCTGAAACTTGACACAATAAAGTAGTTCTACGTTCTATCTCTAAGGTTTGTTTCCTCTTGATGTAGCCTTAAGCAGAGACTGGCGAATAACACTTTCAATGAAAGGCGTTGTTAAGCTTCCAAAAAACTACCGTCTCCTGAAATCTCAACATATGTTTTTTCATCCAATCTTCATGATTCTTTCAAGTATTGATCAGTACACCAATCAAACGTGGATGTCCTAGTTTTGTTCTTCTAGGTTGTAGCATTCGTTTGCAGGAACAGTTAGAAATTAGAGGTTTCACTCTGTTTTCTCCTATATTGACAGATGCAGTTAGAACTCTAAATCAAACACGGTTTGTGCTAGCTTCTTGAAACTTGACAAAATAAAGTAGTTCTACGTTCTATCTCTAAGGTTTGTTTCCTCTTGTATCCTAAAGCTGGGACTGGCGAATAACACTTATACTGAAAGGGGTTGCAAAACTTCCAACACACTAGAGTCTCCTGAAATCTCAACATATATTTTTTCATCCAATCTTCATGATACTTTCAAGTAGTGATCAGTACACCAATCCCACTTGGATGCCAAAGTTTAGTTCTCCTAGATTGAAGCATTCTTTTGGAGTAACAGTTTGAATTTTTAGGTTTCACTCTGTTTTCTCCTATATTGACAAATGTAGTTCGAACTCTAAATCAAACACGGTTTGTGCTAGCTTCTTGAAACTTGAAACAGTAAAGTAGTTCTACATTCTATTTTTATTTTTTGTTTCCTCTGGATGTAGACCTAAGCAGAGACTGACGAAAGACACATTCAATGAAAGGCGTTGTTAGGCTGCCAAAATACTACAGTCTCCTGAAATCTCAACATATTTTTTTTCCGACCTTCATGATAATTTCAAGTAATGAGCAGTACACCAATAAAACGTGGATGTTCAAGTTTCGTTCTCCTAGGTTGAAGCATTCGTTTGCAGTAACAGTTTGAATTTTTAGTTTTCACTCTCTTTTCTCCTATATTGACAGATGCAGTTCGAACTCTAAATCAAACATGGTTTTTGCTAGCTTCTTGAAACTTGACACAATAAAGTAGTTCTACGTTCTATCTCTAAGGTTGGTTTCCTCTTGATGTAGCCTTAAGCAGAGACTGGCGAATAACACTTTCAATGAAAGGCGTTGTTAAGCTTCCAAAAAACTACCGTCTCCTGAAATCTCAACATATATTTTTTCATCCAATCTTCATGATTCTTTCAAGTATTGATCGGTACACCAATCAAACGTGGATGCCCAAGTTTTGTTCTTCTAGGTTGTAGCATTCGTTTGCAGGAACAGTTAGAAATTATAGGTTTCACTCTGTTTTCTCCTATATTGACAGATGCAGTTAGAACTCTAAATCAAACACGGTTTGTGCTAGCTTCTTGAAACTTGACACAATAAAGTAGTTCTACGTTCTATCTCTAAGGTTTGTTTCCTCTTGTATCCTAAAGCTGGGACTGGCGAATAACACTTATACTGAAAGGGGTTGCCAAACTTCCAACACACTAGAGTCTCCTGAAATCTCAACATATATTTTTTAATCCAATCTTCATGATACTTTCAAGTAATGATCAGTACACCAATCCACTTGGATGCCAAAGTTTTGTTCTCCTAGATTGAAGCATTCTTTTGGAGTAACAGTTTAAATTTTTAGGTTTCACTCTGTTTTCTCCTATATTGATAAATATAGTTCGAACTCTAAATCAAACACGGTTTGTGCTAGCTTCTTGAAACTTGAAACAGTAAAGTAGTTCTACATTCTATTTTTATTTTTTGTTTCCTCTGGATGTAGACCTAAGCAGAGACTGACGAAAGACACATTCAATGAAAGGCGTTGTTAGGCTGCCAAAATACTACAGTCTCCTGAAATCTCAACATATTTTTTATTTCCGACCTTCATGATCATTTCAAGTAATCAGCAGTACACCAATAAAACGTGGATGTTCAAGTTTCGTTCTCCTAGCTTGAAGCATTCGTTTGCAGTAACAGTTTGAATTTTTAGTTTTCACTCTGTTTTCTCCTATATTGACAGATGCAGTTCGAACTCTAAATCAAACACGGTTTGGGCTAGCTTCTTGAAACTTGACACAATAAAGTAGTTCTACGTTCTATCTCTAAGGTTTGTTTCCTCTTGTATCCTAAAGCTGGGACTGGCGAATAACACTTATACTGAAAGGGGTTGCCAAACTTCCAACACACTAGAGTCTCCTGAAATCTCAACATATATGTTTTCATCCGATCTTCATGATACTTTCAAGTAATGATCAGTACACCAATCCCACTTGGATGCCAAAGTTTAGTTCTCCTAGATTGAAGCATTCTTTTGGAGTAACAGTTTGAATTTTTAGGTTTCACTCTGTTTTCTCCTATATTGACAAATGTAGTTCGAACTCTAAATCAAACACGGTTTGTGCTAGCTTCTTGAAACTTGAAACAGTAAAGTAGTTCTACATTCTATTTTTATTTTTTGTTTACTCTGGATGTAGACCTAAGCAGAGACTGACGAAAGACACATTCAATGAAAGGCGTAGTTAGGCTGCCAAAATACTACAGTCTCCTGAAATCTCAACATATTTTTTTTCCGACCTTCATGATAATTTCAAGTAATGAGCAGTACACCAAAAAAACGTGGATGTTCAAGTTTCGTTCTCCTAGGTTGAAGCATTCGTTTGCAGTAACAGTTTGAATTTTTAGTTTTCACTCTGTTTTCTCCTATATTGACAGATGCAGTTCGAACTCTAAATCAAACATGGTTTGTGCTAGCTTCTTGAAACTAGACACAATAAAGTAGTTCCACGTTCTATCTCTAAGGTTGGTTTCCTCTTGATGTAGACTTAAGCAGAGACTGACGAATAACACTTTCAATGAAAGGCGTTGTTAAGCTTCCAAAAAACTACAGTCTCCTGAAATGTCAACATATATTTTTTCATCCAATCTTCATGATTCTTTCAAGTATTGATCGGTACACCAATCAAACGTGGATGCCCAAGTTTTGTTCTTCTAGGTTGTAGCATTCTTTTTCGGGAACAGTTAGAAATTATAGGTTTCACTCTGTTTTCTCCTATATTGACAGATGCAGTTAGAACTCTAAATCAAACACGGTTTGTGCTAGCTTCTTGAAACTTGACACAATAAAGTAGTTCTACATTCTATGTCTAAGGTTTGTTTCCTCTTGTATCCTAAAGCTGGGACTGGCGAATAACACTTATACTGAAAGGGGTTGCCAAACTTCCAACACACTAGAGTCTCCTGAAATCTCAACATATTTTTTTTCCCGACCTTCATGATCATTTCATGTAATCAGCAGTACACCAATAAAACGTGGATGTTCAAGTTTCGTTCTCCTAGGTTGAAGCATTCGTTTGCAGTAACAGTTTGAATTTTTAGTTTTCACTCTGATTTCTCCTATATTGACAGATGCAGTTCGAACTCTAAATCAAACATGGTTTGTGCTAGCTTCTTGAAACTTGACACAATAAAGTAGTTCTACGTTCTATCTCTAACGTTTGTTTCCTCTTGATGTAGCCTTAAGCAGAGACTGGCGAATAACACTTTCAATGAAAGGCGTTGTTAAGCTTCCAAAAAACTACCGTCTCCTGAAATCTCAACATATATTTTTTCATCCAATCTTCATGATTCTTTCAAGTATTGATCAGTACACCAATCAAACCTGGATAGCCAAGTTTTGTTCTTCTAGGTTGTAGCATTCGTTTGCAGGAACAGTTAGAATTTATAGGTTTCACTCTATTTTCTCCTATATTGACAGATGCAGTTAGAACTCTAAATCAAACACGGTTTGTGCTAGCTTCTTGAAACTTGACACAATAAAGTAGTTCTACGTTCTATCTCGAAGGTTTGTTTCCTCTTGGATCCTAAAGCTGGGACTGGCGAATAACACTTATACTGAAAGGGGTTGCCAAACTTCCAACACACTAGAGTCTCCTGAAATCTCAACATATATTTTTTCATCCAATCTTCATGATACTTTCAAGTAATGATCAGTACACCAATCCCACTTGGATGCCAAAGTTTAGTTCTCCTAGATTGAAGCATTCTTTTGGAGTAACAGTTTGAATTTTTAGGTTTCACTCTGTTTTCTCCTATATTGACAATGTAGTTCGAACTCTAAATCAAACACGGTTTGTGCTAGCTTTTTGAAACTTGAAACAGTAAAGTAGTTCTACATTCTATTTTTATTTTTTGTTTCCTCTGGATGTAGACCTAAGCAGAGACTGATTAAAGACACATTAAATGAAAGGCGTTGTTAGGCTGCCAAAATACTACAGTCTCCTGAAATATCAACATATTATTTTTTCCGACCTTCATGATAATTTCAAGTAATGAGCAGTCCACCAATAAAACGTGGATGTTCAAGTTTCGTTCTCCTAGGTTGAAGCATTCGTTTGCAGTAACAGTTTGAATTTTTAGTTTTCACTCTGTTTTCTCCTATATTGACAGATGCAGTTCGAACTCTAAATCAAACATGGTTTGTGCTAGCTTCTTGAAACTTGACACAATAAAGTAGTTCTACGTTCTATCTCTAAGGTTTGTTTCCTCTTGATGTAGCCTTAAGCAGAGACTGGCGAATAACACTTTCAATGAAAGGCGTTGTTAAGCTTCCAAAAAACTACCGTCTCCAGAAATCTCAACATATATCTTTTCATCCAATCTTCATGATTCTTTCAAGTATTGATCAGTACACCAATCAAACGTGGATGCCCAAGTTTTGTTCTCCTAGGTTGTAGCATTCGTTTGCAGGAACAGTTAGAAATTATAGGTTTCACTCTGTTTTCTCCTATGTTGACAGATACAGTTAGAACTCTAAATCAAACACGGTTTGTGCTAGCTTCTTGAAACTTGACACAATAAAGTAGTTCTACGTTCTATCTCTAAGGTTTGTTTCCTCTTGTATCCTAAAGCTGGGACTGGCGAATAACACTTATACTGAAAGGGGTTGCCAAACTTCCAAAACACTAGAGTCTCCTGAAATCTCAACATATATTCTTTCATCCAATCTTCATGATACTTTCAAGTAATGATCAGTACACCAATCCCACTTGGATGCCAAAGTTTAGTTCTCTTAGATTGAAGCATTCTTTTGGAGTAACAGTTTGAATTTTTAGGTTTCACTCTGTTTTCGCCTATATTGACAAATGTAGTTCGAACTCTAAATCAAACACGGTTTGTGCTAGCTTCTTGAAACTTGAAACAGTAAAGTAGTTCTACATTCTATATTTATTTGTTGTTTCCTCTGGATGTAGACCTAAGCAGAGACTGACGAAAGACACATTCAATGAAAGGCGTTGTTAGGCTGCCAAAATACTACAGTCTCCTGAAATCTCAACATATTTTTTTTCCGACCTTCATGATAATTTCACGTAATGAGCAGTACACCAATAAAACGTGGATGTTCAAGTTTCGTTCTCCTAGGTTGAAGCATTCGTTTGCAGTAACAGTTTGAATTTTTAGTTTTCACTCTCTTTTCTCCTATATTGACAGATGCAGTTCGAACTCTAAATCAAACATGGTTTGTGCTAGCTTCCTGAAACTTGACACAATAAAGTAGTTCTACGTTCTATCTCTAAGGTTTGTTTCCTCTTGATGTAGCCTTAAGCAGAGACTGGCGAATAACACTTTCAATGAAAGGCGTTGTTAAGCTTCCAAAAAACTACAGTCTCCTGAAATCTCAACATATATTTTTTCATCCAATCTTCATGATTCTTTCAAGTATTGATCAGTACACCAATCAAACGTGGATGCCCAAGTTTTGTTCTTCTAGGTTGTAGCATTCGTTTGCAGGAACAGTTAGAAATTATAGTTTTCACTCTGTTTTCTCCTATATTGACAGATGCAGTTAGAACTCTAAATCAAACACGGTTTGTGCTAGCTTCTTGAAACTTGACACAATAAAGTAGTTCTAAGTTCTATCTCTAAGGTTTGTTTCCTCTTGTATCCTAAAGCTGGGAATGGCGAATAACACTTTTACTGAAAGGGGTTGCCAAACTTCCAACACACTAGAGTCTCCTGAAATCTCAACATATATTTTTTAATCCAATCTTCATGATACTTTCAAGTAATGATCAGTACACCAATCCCACTTGGATGCCAAAGTTTAGTTCTCCTAGATTGAAGCATTCTATGGAGTAACAGTTTGAATTTTTAGGTTTCACTATGTTTTCTCCTATATTGACAAATGTAGTTCGAACTCTAAATCAAACACGGTTTGTGCTAGCTTCTTGAAACTTGAAACAGTAAAGTAGTTCTACATTCTATATTTATTTGTTGATTCCTCTTAATGTAGACCTAAGCAGAGACTGACGAAAGACACATTCAATGAAAGGCGTTGTTAGGCTGCCAAAATACTACAGTCTCCTGAAATCTCAACATATTTTTTTTCCGACCTTCATGATAATTTCAAGTAATGAGCAGTACACCAATAAAACGTGGATGTTCAAGTTTCGTTCTCCTAGGTTGAAGCATTAGTTTGCAGTAACAGTTTGAATTTTTAGTTTTCACTCTCTTTTCTCCTATATTGACAGATGCAGTTCGAACTCTAAATCAAACATGGTTTGTGCTAGCTTCCTGAAACTTGACACAATAAAGTAGTTCTACGTTCTATCTCTAAGGATTGTTTCCTCTTGATGTAGCCTTAAGCAGAGACTGGCGAATAACACTTTCAATGAAAGGCGTTGTTAAGCTTCCAAAAAACTACCTTCTCCTGAAATCTCAACATATATTTTTTCATCCAATCTTCATGATTCTTTCAAGTATTGATCAGTACACCAATCAAACGTGGATGCCCTAGTTTTGTTCTTCTAGGTTGTAGCATTCGTTTGCAGGAACAGTTAGAAATTATAGGTTTCACTCTGTTTTCTCCTATATTGACAGATGCAGTTAGAACTCTAAATCAAATACGGTTTGTGCTAGCTTCTTGAAACTTGACACAATAAAGTAGTTCTACGTTCTATCTCTAAGGTTTGTTTCCTCTTGTATCCTAAAGCTGGGACTGGCGAATAACACTTATACTGAAAGGGGTTGCCAAACTTCCAACACACTAGAGTCTCCTGAAATCTCAACATATATTTTTTCATCCAATCTTCATGATACTTTCAAGTAATGATCAGTACACCAATCCCACTTGGATGCCAAAGTTTAGTTCTCCTAGATTGAAGCATTCTTTTGGAGTAACAGTTTGAATTTTTAGGTTTCACTCTGTTTTCTCCTATATTGACAAAAGTAGTTCGAACTCTAAATCAAACAAGGTTTGTGCTAGCTTCTTGAAACTTGAAACAGTAAAGTAGTTCTACATTCTATTTTTATTTTTTGTTTCCTCTGGATGTAGACCTAAGCAGAGACTGACGAAAGACACATTCAATGAAAGGCGTTGTTAGGCTGCCAAAATACTACAGTCTCCTGAAATTTCAACAAATTTTTTTTCCGACCTTCATGATAATTTCAAGTAATGAGCAGTACACCAATATAACGTGGATGTTCAAGTTTCGTTCTCCTAGGTTGAAGCATTCGTTTGCAGTAACAGTTTGAATTTTTAGTTTTCACTCTCTTTTCTCCTATATTGACAGATGCAGTTCGAACTCTAAATCAAACATGGTTTGTGCTAGCTTCCTGAAACTTGACACAATAAAGTAGTTCTACGTTCTATCTCTAAGGTTTGTTTCCTCTTGATGTAGCCTTAAGCAGAGACTGGCGAATAACACTTTCAATGAAAGGCGTTGTTAAGCTTCCAAAAAACTACCGTCTCCTGAAATCTCAACATATGTTTTTTCATCCAATCTTCATGATTCTTTCAAGTATTGATCAGTACACCAATCAAACGTGGATGTCCTAGTTTTGTTCTTCTAGGTTGTAGCATTCGTTTGCAGGAACAGTTAGAAATTAGAGGTTTCACTCTGTTTTCTCCTATATTGACAGATGCAGTTAGAACTCTAAATCAAACACGGTTTGTGCTAGCTTCTTGAAACTTGACAAAATAAAGTAGTTCTACGTTCTATCTCTAAGGTTTGTTTCCTCTTGTATCCTAAAGCTGGGACTGGCGAATAACACTTATACTGAAAGGGGTTGCAAAACTTCCAACACACTAGAGTCTCCTGAAATCTCAACATATATTTTTTCATCCAATCTTCATGATACTTTCAAGTAGTGATCAGTACACCAATCCCACTTGGATGCCAAAGTTTAGTTCTCCTAGATTGAAGCATTCTTTTGGAGTAACAGTTTGAATTTTTAGGTTTCACTCTGTTTTCTCCTATATTGACAAATGTAGTTCGAACTCTAAATCAAACACGGTTTGTGCTAGCTTCTTGAAACTTGAAACAGTAAAGTAGTTCTACATTCTATTTTTATTTTTTGTTTCCTCTGGATGTAGACCTAAGCAGAGACTGACGAAAGACACATTCAATGAAAGGCGTTGTTAGGCTGCCAAAATACTACAGTCTCCTGAAATCTCAACATATTTTTTTTCCGACCTTCATGATAATTTCAAGTAATGAGCAGTACACCAATAAAACGTGGATGTTCAAGTTTCGTTCTCCTAGGTTGAAGCATTCGTTTGCAGTAACAGTTTGAATTTTTAGTTTTCACTCTCTTTTCTCCTATATTGACAGATGCAGTTCGAACTCTAAATCAAACATGGTTTTTGCTAGCTTCTTGAAACTTGACACAATAAAGTAGTTCTACGTTCTATCTCTAAGGTTGGTTTCCTCTTGATGTAGCCTTAAGCAGAGACTGGCGAATAACACTTTCAATGAAAGGCGTTGTTAAGCTTCCAAAAAACTACCGTCTCCTGAAATCTCAACATATATTTTTTCATCCAATCTTCATGATTCTTTCAAGTATTGATCGGTACACCAATCAAACGTGGATGCCCAAGTTTTGTTCTTCTAGGTTGTAGCATTCGTTTGCAGGAACAGTTAGAAATTATAGGTTTCACTCTGTTTTCTCCTATATTGACAGATGCAGTTAGAACTCTAAATCAAACACGGTTTGTGCTAGCTTCTTGAAACTTGACACAATAAAGTAGTTCTACGTTCTATCTCTAAGGTTTGTTTCCTCTTGTATCCTAAAGCTGGGACTGGCGAATAACACTTATACTGAAAGGGGTTGCCAAACTTCCAACACACTAGAGTCTCCTGAAATCTCAACATATATTTTTTAATCCAATCTTCATGATACTTTCAAGTAATGATCAGTACACCAATCCACTTGGATGCCAAAGTTTTGTTCTCCTAGATTGAAGCATTCTTTTGGAGTAACAGTTTAAATTTTTAGGTTTCACTCTGTTTTCTCCTATATTGATAAATATAGTTCGAACTCTAAATCAAACACGGTTTGTGCTAGCTTCTTGAAACTTGAAACAGTAAAGTAGTTCTACATTCTATTTTTATTTTTTGTTTCCTCTGGATGTAGACCTAAGCAGAGACTGACGAAAGACACATTCAATGAAAGGCGTTGTTAGGCTGCCAAAATACTACAGTCTCCTGAAATCTCAACATATTTTTTATTTCCGACCTTCATGATCATTTCAAGTAATCAGCAGTACACCAATAAAACGTGGATGTTCAAGTTTCGTTCTCCTAGCTTGAAGCATTCGTTTGCAGTAACAGTTTGAATTTTTAGTTTTCACTCTGTTTTCTCCTATATTGACAGATGCAGTTCGAACTCTAAATCAAACACGGTTTGGGCTAGCTTCTTGAAACTTGACACAATAAAGTAGTTCTACGTTCTATCTCTAAGGTTTGTTTCCTCTTGTATCCTAAAGCTGGGACTGGCGAATAACACTTATACTGAAAGGGGTTGCCAAACTTCCAACACACTAGAGTCTCCTGAAATCTCAACATATATGTTTTCATCCGATCTTCATGATACTTTCAAGTAATGATCAGTACACCAATCCCACTTGGATGCCAAAGTTTAGTTCTCCTAGATTGAAGCATTCTTTTGGAGTAACAGTTTGAATTTTTAGGTTTCACTCTGTTTTCTCCTATATTGACAAATGTAGTTCGAACTCTAAATCAAACACGGTTTGTGCTAGCTTCTTGAAACTTGAAACAGTAAAGTAGTTCTACATTCTATTTTTATTTTTTGTTTACTCTGGATGTAGACCTAAGCAGAGACTGACGAAAGACACATTCAATGAAAGGCGTAGTTAGGCTGCCAAAATACTACAGTCTCCTGAAATCTCAACATATTTTTTTTCCGACCTTCATGATAATTTCAAGTAATGAGCAGTACACCAAAAAAACGTGGATGTTCAAGTTTCGTTCTCCTAGGTTGAAGCATTCGTTTGCAGTAACAGTTTGAATTTTTAGTTTTCACTCTGTTTTCTCCTATATTGACAGATGCAGTTCGAACTCTAAATCAAACATGGTTTGTGCTAGCTTCTTGAAACTAGACACAATAAAGTAGTTCCACGTTCTATCTCTAAGGTTGGTTTCCTCTTGATGTAGACTTAAGCAGAGACTGACGAATAACACTTTCAATGAAAGGCGTTGTTAAGCTTCCAAAAAACTACAGTCTCCTGAAATGTCAACATATATTTTTTCATCCAATCTTCATGATTCTTTCAAGTATTGATCGGTACACCAATCAAACGTGGATGCCCAAGTTTTGTTCTTCTAGGTTGTAGCATTCTTTTTCGGGAACAGTTAGAAATTATAGGTTTCACTCTGTTTTCTCCTATATTGACAGATGCAGTTAGAACTCTAAATCAAACACGGTTTGTGCTAGCTTCTTGAAACTTGACACAATAAAGTAGTTCTACATTCTATGTCTAAGGTTTGTTTCCTCTTGTATCCTAAAGCTGGGACTGGCGAATAACACTTATACTGAAAGGGGTTGCCAAACTTCCAACACACTAGAGTCTCCTGAAATCTCAACATATTTTTTTTCCCGACCTTCATGATCATTTCATGTAATCAGCAGTACACCAATAAAACGTGGATGTTCAAGTTTCGTTCTCCTAGGTTGAAGCATTCGTTTGCAGTAACAGTTTGAATTTTTAGTTTTCACTCTGTTTTCTCCTATATTGACAGATGCAGTTCGAACTCTAAATCAAACATGGTTTGTGCTAGATTCATGACACTTGACACAATAAAGTAGTTCTACGTTCTATCTCTATGGTTTGTTTCCTCTTGATGTAGCCTTAAGCAGAGACTGGCGAATAACACTTTCAATGAAAGGCCTTGTTAAGCTTCCAAAAAACTACGGTCTCCTGAAATCTCAACATATATCTTTTCATCCAATCTTCATGATTCTTTGAAGTATTGATCAGTACACCAATCAAACGTGGATGCCCAAGTTTTGTTCTTCTAGATTGTAGCAATCGTTTGCAGGAACAGTTAGAAATTATAGGTTTCACTCTGTTTTCTCCTATATTGACAGATGCATTTAGAACTCTAAATCAAACACGGTTTGTGCTAGCTTCTTGAAACTTGACACAATAAAGTAGTTCTACGTTCTATCTCTAAGGTCTGTTTCCTCTTGATGTAGCCTTAAGCAGAGACTGGCGAATAACACTTTCAATGAAAGGCCTTGTTAAGCTTCCAAAAAACTACCGTCTCCTGAAATCTCAACATATATCTTTTCATCCAATCTTCATGATTATTTCAAGTAATCAGCAGTACACCAATAAAACGTGGATGTTCAAGTTTCGTTCTCCTAGCTTGAAGCATTCGTTTGCAGTAACAGTTTGAATTTTTAGTTTTCACTCTGTTTTCTCCTATATTGACAGATGCAGTTCGAACTCTAAATCAAACACGGTTTGTGCTAGCTTCTTGAAACTTGACACAATAAAGTAGTTCTACGTTCTATCTCTAAGGTTTGTTTCCTCTTGTATCCTAAAGCTGGGACTGGCGAATAACACTTATACTGAAAGGGGTTGCCAAACTTCCAACACACTAGAGTCTCCTGAAATCTCAACAAATATTTTTTCATCCAATCTTCATGATACTTTCAAGTAATGATCAGTACACCAATCCCACTTGGATGCCAAAGTTTAGTTCTCCTAGATTGAAGCATTCTTTTGGAGTAACAGTTTGAATTTTTAGGTTTCACTCTGTTTTCTCCTATATTGACAATGTAGTTCGAACTCTAAATCAAACACGGTTTGTGCTAGCTTCTTGAAACTTGAAACAGTAAAGTAGTTCTACATTCTATTTTTATTTTTTGTTTCCTCTGGATGTAGACCTAAGCAGAGACTGATTAAAGACACATTAAATGAAAGGCGTTGTTAGGCTGCCAAAATACTACAGTCTCCTGAAATATCAACATATTATTTTCTCCGACCTTCATGATAATTTCAAGTAATGAGCAGTCCACCAATAAAACGTGGATGTTCAAGTTTCGTTCTCCTAGGTTGAAGCATTCGTTTGCAGTAACAGTTTGAATTTTTAGTTTTCACTCTGTTTTCTCCTATATTGACAGATGCAGTTTGAACTCTAAATCAAACATGGTTTGTGCTAGCTTCTTGAAACTTGACACAATAAAGTAGTTCTACGTTCTATCTCTAAGGTTTGTTTCCTCTTGATGTAGCCTTAAGCAGAGACTGGCGAATAACACTTTCAATGAAAGACGTTGTTAAGCTTCCAAAAAACTACCGTCTCCAGAAATCTCAACATATATCTTTTCATCCAATCTTCATGATTCTTTCAAGTATTGATCAGTACACCAATCAAACGTGGATGCCCAAGTTTTGTTCTTCTAGGTTGTAGCATTCGTTTGCAGGAACAGTTAGAAATTATAGGTTTCACTCTGTTTTCTCCTATATTGACAGATACAGTTAGAACTCTAAATCAAACACGGTTTGTGCTAGCTTCTTGAAACTTGACACAATAAAGTAGTTCTACGTTCTATCTCTAAGGTTTGTTTCCTCTTGTATCCTAAAGCTGGGACTGGCGAATAACACTTGTACTGAAAGGGGTTGCCAAACTTCCAACACACTAGAGTCTCCTGAAATCTCAACATATATTTTTTAATCCAATCTTCATGATACTTTCAAGTAATGATCAGTACACCAATCCCACTTGGATGCCAAAGTTTAGTTCTCCTAGATTGAAGCATTCTATGGAGTAACAGTTTGAATTTTTAGGTTTCACTATGTTTTCTCCTATATTGACAAATGTAGTTCGAACTCTAAATCAAACACGGTTTGTGCTAGCTTCTTGAAACTTGAAACAGTAAAGTAGTTCTACATTCTATATTTATTTGTTGTTTCCTCTGGATGTAGACCTAAGCAGAGACTGACGAAAGACACATTCAATGAAAGGCGTTGTTAGGCTGCCAAAATACTACAGTCTCCTGAAATCTCAACATATTTTTTTTTCCGACCTTCATGATAATTTCAAGTAATGAGCAGTACACCAATAAAACGTGGATGTTCAAGTTTCGTTCTCCTAGGTTGAAGCATTAGTTTGCAGTAACAGTTTGAATTTTTAGTTTTCACTCTCTTTTCTCCTATATTGACAGATGCAGTTCGAACTCTAAATCAAACATGGTTTGTGCTAGCTTCCTGAAACTTGACACAATAAAGTAGGTCTACGTTCTATCTCTAAGGTTTGTTTCCTCTTGATGTAGCCTTAAGCAGAGACTGGCGAATAACACTTTCAATGAAAGGCGTTGTTAAGCTTCCAAAAAACTACCGTCTCCTGAAATCTCAACATATATTTTTTCATCCAATCTTCATGATTCTTTCAAGTATTGATCAGTACACCAATCAAACGTGGATGCCCTAGTTTTGTTCTTCTAGGTTGTAGCATTCGTTTGCAGGAACAGTTAGAAATTATAGGTTTCACTCTGTTTTCTCCTATATTGACAGATGCAGTTAGAACTCTAAATCAAATACGGTTTGTGCTAGCTTCTTGAAACTTGACACAATAAAGTAGTTCTACGTTCTATCTCTAAGGTTTGTTTCCTCTTGTATCCTAAAGCTGGGACTGGCGAATAACACTTATACTGAAAGGGGTTGCCAAACTTCCAACACACTAGAGTCTCCTGAAATCTCAACATATAATTTTTCATCCAATCTTCATGATACTTTCAAGTAATGATCAGTACACCAATCCCACTTGGATGCCAAAGTTTAGTTCTCCTAGATTGAAGCATTCTTTTGGAGTAACAGTTTGAATTTTTAGGTTTCACTCTGTTTTCTCCTATATTGACAAATGTAGTTCGAACTCTAAATCAAACACGGTTTGTGCTAGCTTCTTGAAACTTGAAACAGTAAAGTAGTTCTACATTCTATTTTTATTTTTTGTTTCCTCTGGATGTAGACCTAAGCAGAGACTGACGAAAGACACATTCAATGAAAGGCGTTGTTAGGCTGCCAAAATACTACAGTCTCCTGAAATCTCAACATATTTTTTTTCCGACCTTCATGATAATTTCAAGTAATGAGCAGTACACCAATATAACGTGGATGTTCAAGTTTCGTTCTCCTAGGTTGAAGCATTCGTTTGCAGTAACAGTTTGAATTTTTAGTTTTCACTCTCTTTTCTCCTATATTGACAGATGCAGTTCGAACTCTAAATCAAACATGGTTTGTGCTAGCTTCCTGAAACTTGACACAATAAAGTAGTTCTACGTTCTATCTCTAAGGTTTGTTTCCTCTTGATGATGCCTTAAGCAGAGACTGGCGAATAACACTTTCAATGAAAGGCGTTGTTAAGCTTCCAAAAAACTACCGTCTCCTGAAATCTCAACATATATTTTTTCATCCAATCTTCATGATTCTTTCAAGTATTGATCAGTACACCAATCAAACGTGGATGCCCTAGTTTTGTTCTTCTAGGTTGTAGCATTCGTTTGCAGGAACAGTTAGAAATTAGAGGTTTCACTCTGTTTTCTCCTATATTGACAGATGCAGTTAGAACTCTAAATCAAACACGGTTTGTGCTAGCTTCTTGAAACTTGACACAATAAAGTAGTTCTACGTTCTATCTCTAAGGTTTGTTTCCTCTTGTATCCTAAAGCTGGGACTGGCGAATAACACTTATACTGAAAGGGGTTGCAAAACTTCCAACACACTAGAGTCTCCTGAAATCTCAACATATATTTTTTCATCCAATCTTCATGATACTTTCAAGTAGTGATCAGTACACCAATCCCACTTGGATGCCAAAGTTTAGTTCTCCTAGATTGAAGCATTCTTTTGGAGTAACAGTTTGAATTTTTAGGTTTCACTCTGTTTTCTCCTATATTGACAAATGTAGTTCGAACTCTAAATCAAACACGGTTTGTGCTAGCTTCTTGAAACTTGAAACAGTAAAGTAGTTCTACATTCTATTTTTATTTTTTGTTTCCTCTGGATGTAGACCTAAGCAGAGACTGACGAAAGACACATTCAATGAAAGGCGTTGTTAGGCTGCCAAAATACTACAGTCTCCTGAAATCTCAACATATTTTTTTTCCGACCTTCATGATAATTTCAAGTAATGAGCAGTACACCAATAAAACGTGGATGTTCAAGTTTCGTTCTCCTACGTTGAAGCATTCGTTTGCAGTAACAGTTTGAATTTTTAGTTTTCACTCTCTTTTCTCCTATATTGACAGATGCAGTTCGAACTCTAAATCAAACATGGTTTTTGCTAGCTTCTTGAAACTTGACACAATAAAGTAGTTCTACGTTCTATCTCTAAGGTTGGTTTCCTCTTGATGTAGCCTTAAGCAGAGACTGGCGAATAACACTTTCAATGAAAGGCGTTGTTAAGCTTCCAAAAAACTACCGTCTCCTGAAATCTCAACATATATTTTTTCATCCAATCTTCATGATTCTTTCAAGTATTGATCGGTACACCAATCAAACGTGGATGCCCAAGTTTTGTTCTTCTAGGTTGTAGCATTCTTTTTCGGGAACAGTTAGAAATTATAGGTTTCACTCTGTTTTCTCCTATATTGACAGATGCAGTTAGAACTCTAAATCAAACACGGTTTGTGCTAGCTTCTTGAAACTTGACACAATAAAGTAGTTCTACGTTCTATCTCTAAGGTTTGTTTCCTCTTGTATCCTAAAGCTGGGACTGGCGAATAACACTTATACTGAAAGGGGTTGCCAAACTTCCAACACACTAGAGTCTCCTGAAATCTCAACATATATTTTTTAATCCAATCTTCATGATAATTTCAAGTAATGATCAGTACACCAATCCACTTGGATGCCAAAGTTTTGTTCTCCTAGATTGAAGCATTCTTTTGGAGTAACAGTTTAAATTTTTAGGTTTCACTCTGTTTTCTCCTATATTGATAAATATAGTTCAAACTCTAAATCAAACACGGTTTGTGCTAGCTTCTTGAAACTTGAAACAGTAAAGTAGTTCTACATTCTATTTTTATTTTTTGTTTCCTCTGGATGTAGACCTAAGCAGAGACTGACGAAAGACACATTCAATGAAAGGCGTTGTTAGGCTGCCAAAATACTACAGTCTCCTGAAATCTCAACATATTTTTTATTTCCGACCTTCATGATCATTTCAAGTAATCAGCAGTACACCAATAAAACGTGGATGTTCAAGTTTCGTTCTCCTAGCTTGAAGCATTCGTTTGCAGTAACAGTTTGAATTTTTAGTTTTCACTCTGTTTTCTCCTATATTGACAGATGCAGTTCGAACTCTAAATCAAACACGGTTTGGGCTAGCTTCTTGAAACTTGACACAATAAAGTAGTTCTACGTTCTATCTCTAAGGTTTGTTTCCTCTTGTATCCTAAAGCTGGGACTGGCGAATAACACTTATACTGAAAGGGGTTGCCAAACTTCCAACACACTAGAGTCTCCTGAAATCTCAACATATATGTTTTCATCCGAACTTCATGATACTTTCAAGTAATGATCAGTACACCAATCCCACTTGGATGCCAAAGTTTAGTTCTCCTAGATTGAAGCATTCTTTTGGAGTAACAGTTTGAATTTTTAGGTTTCACTCTGTTTTCTCCTATATTGACAAATGTAGTTCGAACTCTAAATCAAACACGGTTTGTGCTAGCTTCTTGAAACTTGAAACAGTAAAGTAGTTCTACATTCTATTTTTATTTTTTGTTTATTCTGGATGTAGACCTAAGCAGAGACTGACGAAAGACACATTCAATGAAAGGCGTAGTTAGGCTGCCAAAATACTACAGTCTCCTGAAATCTCAACATATTTTTTTTCCGACCTTCATGATAATTTCAAGTAATGAGCAGTACACCAAAAAAACGTGGATGTTCAAGTTTCGTTCTCCTAGGTTGAAGCATTCGTTTGCAGTAACAGTTTGAATTTTTAGTTTTCACTCTCTTTTCTCCTATATTGACAGATGCAGTTCGAACTCTAAATCAAACATGGTTTGTGCTAGCTTCCTGAAACTTGACACAATAAAGTAGTTCTACGTTCTATCTCTAAGGTTTGTTTCCTCTTGATGTAGCCTTAAGCAGAGACTGGCGAATAACACTTTCAATGAAAGGCGTTGTTAAGCTTCCAAAAAACTACAGTCTCCTGAAATCTCAACATATATTTTTTCATCCAATCTTCATGATTCTTTCAAGTATTGATCAGTACACCAATCAAACGTGGATGCCCAAGTTTTGTTCTTCTAGGTTGTAGCATTCGTTTGCAGGAACAGTTAGAAATTATAGGTTTCACTCTGTTTTCTCCTATATTGACAGATGCAGTTAGAACTCTAAATCAAACACGGTTTGTGCTAGCTTCTTGAAACTTGACACAATAAAGTAGTTCTACGTTCTATCTCTAAGGTTTGTTTCCTCTTGTATCCTAAAGCTGGGACTGGCGAATAACACTTATACTGAAAGGGGTTGCCAAACTTCCAACACACTAGAGTCTCCTGAAATCTCAACATATATTTTTTAATCCAATCTTCATGATAATTTCAAGTAATGATCAGTACACCAATCCACTTGGATGCCAAAGTTTTGTTCTCCTAGATTGAAGCATTCTTTTGGAGTAACAGTTTAAATTTTTAGGTTTCACTCTGTTTTCTCCTATATTGATAAATATAGTTCAAACTCTAAATCAAACACGGTTTGTGCTAGCTTCTTGAAACTTGAAACAGTAAAGTAGTTCTACATTCTATTTTTATTTTTTGTTTCCTCTGGATGTAGACCTAAGCAGAGACTGACGAAAGACACATTCAATGAAAGGCGTTGTTAGGCTGCCAAAATACTACAGTCTCCTGAAATCTCAACATATTTTTTATTTCCGACCTTCATGATCATTTCAAGTAATCAGCAGTACACCAATAAAACGTGGATGTTCAAGTTTCGTTCTCCTAGCTTGAAGCATTCGTTTGCAGTAACAGTTTGAATTTTTAGTTTTCACTCTGTTTTCTCCTATATTGACAGATGCAGTTCGAACTCTAAATCAAACACGGTTTGGGCTAGCTTCTTGAAACTTGACACAATAAAGTAGTTCTACGTTCTATCTCTAAGGTTTGTTTCCTCTTGTATCCTAAAGCTGGGACTGGCGAATAACACTTATACTGAAAGGGGTTGCCAAACTTCCAACACACTAGAGTCTCCTGAAATCTCAACATATATGTTTTCATCCGAACTTCATGATACTTTCAAGTAATGATCAGTACACCAATCCCACTTGGATGCCAAAGTTTAGTTCTCCTAGATTGAAGCATTCTTTTGGAGTAACAGTTTGAATTTTTAGGTTTCACTCTGTTTTCTCCTATATTGACAAATGTAGTTCGAACTCTAAATCAAACACGGTTTGTGCTAGCTTCTTGAAACTTGAAACAGTAAAGTAGTTCTACATTCTATTTTTATTTTTTGTTTATTCTGGATGTAGACCTAAGCAGAGACTGACGAAAGACACATTCAATGAAAGGCGTAGTTAGGCTGCCAAAATACTACAGTCTCCTGAAATCTCAACATATTTTTTTTCCGACCTTCATGATAATTTCAAGTAATGAGCAGTACACCAAAAAAACGTGGATGTTCAAGTTTCGTTCTCCTAGGTTGAAGCATTCGTTTGCAGTAACAGTTTGAATTTTTAGTTTTCACTCTGTTTTCTCCTATATTGACAGATGCAGTTCGAACTCTAAATCAAACATGGTTTGTGCTAGCTTCTTGAAACTAGACACAATAAAGTAGTTCCACGTTCTATCTCTAAGGTTGGTTTCCTCTTGATGTAGACTTAAGCAGAGACTGGCGAATAACACTTTCAATGAAAGGCGTTGTTAAGCTTCCAAAAAACTACCGTCTCCTGAAATCTCAACATATATTTTTTCATCCAATCTTCATGATTCTTTCAAGTATTGATCGGTACACCAATCAAACGTGGATGCCCAAGTTTTGTTCTTCTAGGTTGTAGCATTCTTTTTCGGGAACAGTTAGAAATTATAGGTTTCACTCTGTTTTCTCCTATATTGACAGATGCAGTTAGAACTCTAAATCAAACACGGTTTGTGCTAGCTTCTTGAAACTTGACACAATAAAGTAGTTCTACATTCTATGTCTAAGGTTTGTTTCCTCTTGTATCCTAAAGCTGGGATTGGCGAATAACACTTATACTGAAAGGGGTTGCCAAACTTCCAACACACTAGAGTCTCCTGAAATCTCAACATATTTTTTTTTCCGACATTCATGATCATTTCATGTAATCAGCAGTACACCAATAAAACGTGGATGTTCAAGTTTCGTTCTCCTAGGTTGAAGCATTTGTTTGCAGTAACAGTTTGAATTTTTAGTTTTTCACTCTGTTTTCTCCTATATTGACAGATGCAGTTCGAACTCTAAATCAAACATGGTTTGTGCTAGATTCATGAAACTTGACACAATAAAGTAGTTCTACGTTCTGTCTCTATGGTTTGTTTCCTCTTGATGTAGCCTTAAGCAGAGACTGGCGAATAACACTTTCAATGAAAGGCCTTGTTAAGCTTCCAAAAAACTACGGTCTCCTGAAATCTCAACATATATCTTTTCATCCAATCTTCATGATTCTTTCAAGTATTGATCAGTACACCAATCAAACGTGGATGCCCAAGTTTTGTTCTTCTAGAATGTAGCATTCGTTTGCAGTAACAGTTTGAATTTTTAGTTTTCACTCTGTTTTCTCCTATATTGACAGATGCAGTTCGAACTCTAAATCAAACACGGTTTGTGCTAGCTTCTTGAAACTTGACACAATAAAGTAGTTCTACGTTCTATCTCTAAGGTTTGTTTCCTCTTGTATCCTAAAGCTGGGACTGGCGAATAACACTTATACTGAAAGGGGTTGCCAAACTTCCAACACACTAGAGTCTCCTGAAATCTCAACAAATATTTTTTCATCCAATCTTCATGATACTTTCAAGTAATGATCAGTACACCAATCCCACTTGGATGCCAAAGTTTAGTTCTCCTAGATTGAAGCATTCTTTTGGAGTAACAGTTTGAATTTTTAGGTTTCACTCTGTTTTCTCCTATATTGACAAATGTAGTTCGAACTCTAAATCAAACATGGTTTGTGCTAGCTTCTTGAAACTTGAAACAGTAAAGTAGTTCTACATTCTATTTTTATTTTTTGTTTCCTCTGGATGTAGACCTAAGCAGAGACTGACGAAAGACACATTCAATGAAAGGCGTTGTTAGGCTGCCAAAATACTACAGTCTCCTGAAATCTCAACATATTTTTTTTTTTCCGACCTTCATGATGATTTCAAGTAATCAGCAGTACACCAATAAAACGTGGATGTTCAAGTTTCGTTCTCCTAGGTTGAAGCATTCGTTTGCAGTAACAGTTTGAATTTTTAGTTTTCACTCTGTTTTCTCCTATATTGACAGATGCAGTTTGAACTCTAAATCAAACATGGTTTTTGCTAGCTTCATGAAACTTGACACAATAAAGTAGTTCTACTTTCTATCTCTAAGGTTTGTTTCCTCTTGATGATGCCTTAAGCAGAGACTGGCGAATAACACTTTCAATGAAAGGCGTTGTTAAGCTTCCAAAAAACTACTGTCTCCTGAAATCTCAACATATATTTTTCATCCAATCTTCATGATTCTTTCAAGTATTGATCAGTACACCAATCAAACGTGGATGCCCAAGTTTTGTTCCTCTAGGTTGTAGCAATCGTTTGCAGGAACAGTTAGAAATTATAGGTTTCACTCTGTTTTCTCCAATATTGACAGATGCAGTTAGAACTCTAATCAAACACGGTTTGTGCTAGCTTCTTGAAACTTGACACAATAAAGTAGTTCTACGTTCTTTCTCTAAGGTTTGTTTCCTCTTCTATCCTAAAGCTGGGACTGTCGAATAACACTTATACTGAAAGGGGTTGCCAAACTTCCAACACACTAGAGTCTCTGAAAACTCAACATATATTTTTTCATCCAATATTCATGATAC
This sequence comes from Callospermophilus lateralis, assembly GCF_048772815.1. Lineage (NCBI taxonomy): Eukaryota > Metazoa > Chordata > Mammalia > Rodentia > Sciuridae > Callospermophilus > Callospermophilus lateralis. The sequence goes on from NW_027513407.1 coordinate 141,037, forward strand.
TTTCAAGTAATGATCAGTACACCAATCCCACTTGGATGCCAAAGTTTAGTTCTCCTAGATTGAAGCATTTTTTGGAGTAACAGTTTGAATTTTTAGGTTTCACTCTGTTTTCTCCTATATTGACAAATGTAGTTCGAACTCTAAATCAAACACGGTTTGTGCTAGCTTCTTGAAACTTGAAACAGTAACGTAGTTCTACATTCTATTTTTATTTTTTGTTTCCTCTGGATGTAGACCTAAGCAGAGACTGACGAAATACACATTCAGTGAAAGGCGTTGTTTGGCTGCCAAAATACTACAGTCTCCTGAAATCTCAACATATTTTTTTTCCGACCTTCATGATCATTTCAAGTAATGAGCAGTACACCAATGAAACGTGGATGTTCAAGTTTCATTCTCCTAGGTTGAAGCATTCGTTTGCAGTAACAGTTTGAATTTTTAGTTTTCACTCTGTTTTCTCCTATATTGAGAGATGCAGTTCGAACTGTAAATCAAACATGGTTTGTGCTAGCTTCTTGAAACTAGACACAATAAAGTAGTTCCACGTTCTATCTCTAAGGTTGGTTTCCTCTTGATGTAGACTTAAGCAGAGACTGGCGAATAACACTTTCAATGAAAGGCGTTGTTAAGCTTCCAAAAAACTACCGTCTCCTGAAATCTCAACATATATTTTTTCATCCAATCTTCATGATTCTTTCAAGTATTGATCGGTACACCAATCAAACGTGGATGCCCAAGTTTTGTTCTTCTAGGTTGTAGCATTCTTTTTCGGGAACAGTTAGAAATTATAGGTTTCACTCTGTTTTCTCCTATATTGACAGATGCAGTTAGAACTCTAAATCAAACACGGTTTGTGCTAGCTTCTTGAAACTTGACACAATAAAGTAGTTCTACATTCTATGTCTAAGGTTTGTTTCCTCTTGTATCCTAAAGCTGGGATTGGCGAATAACACTTATACTGAAAGGGGTTGCCAAACTTCCAACACACTAGAGTCTCCTGAAATCTCAACATATTTTTTTTTCCGACATTCATGATCATTTCATGTAATCAGCAGTACACCAATAAAACGTGGATGTTCAAGTTTCGTTCTCCTAGGTTGAAGCATTTGTTTGCAGTAACAGTTTGAATTTTTAGTTTTTCACTCTGTTTTCTCCTATATTGACAGATGCAGTTCGAACTCTAAATCAAACATGGTTTGTGCTAGATTCATGAAACTTGACACAATAAAGTAGTTCTACGTTCTGTCTCTATGGTTTGTTTCCTCTTGATGTAGCCTTAAGCAGAGACTGGCGAATAACACTTTCAATGAAAGGCCTTGTTAAGCTTCCAAAAAACTACGGTCTCCTGAAATCTCAACATATATCTTTTCATCCAATCTTCATGATTCTTTCAAGTATTGATCAGTACACCAATCAAACGTGGATGCCCAAGTTTTGTTCTTCTAGAATGTAGCATTCGTTTGCAGTAACAGTTTGAATTTTTAGTTTTCACTCTGTTTTCTCCTATATTGACAGATGCAGTTCGAACTCTAAATCAAACACGGTTTGTGCTAGCTTCTTGAAACTTGACACAATAAAGTAGTTCTACGTTCTATCTCTAAGGTTTGTTTCCTCTTGTATCCTAAAGCTGGGACTGGCGAATAACACTTATACTGAAAGGGGTTGCCAAACTTCCAACACACTAGAGTCTCCTGAAATCTCAACAAATATTTTTTCATCCAATCTTCATGATACTTTCAAGTAATGATCAGTACACCAATCCCACTTGGATGCCAAAGTTTAGTTCTCCTAGATTGAAGCATTCTTTTGGAGTAACAGTTTGAATTTTTAGGTTTCACTCTGTTTTCTCCTATATTGACAAATGTAGTTCGAACTCTAAATCAAACATGGTTTGTGCTAGCTTCTTGAAACTTGAAACAGTAAAGTAGTTCTACATTCTATTTTTATTTTTTGTTTCCTCTGGATGTAGACCTAAGCAGAGACTGACGAAAGACACATTCAATGAAAGGCGTTGTTAGGCTGCCAAAATACTACAGTCTCCTGAAATCTCAACATATTTTTTTTTTCCGACCTTCATGATGATTTCAAGTAATCAGCAGTACACCAATAAAACGTGGATGTTCAAGTTTCGTTCTCCTAGGTTGAAGCATTCGTTTGCAGTAACAGTTTGAATTTTTAGTTTTCACTCTGTTTTCTCCTATATTGACAGATGCAGTTTGAACTCTAAATCAAACATGGTTTTTGCTAGCTTCATGAAACTTGACACAATAAAGTAGTTCTACTTTCTATCTCTAAGGTTTGTTTCCTCTTGATGATGCCTTAAGCAGAGACTGGCGAATAACACTTTCAATGAAAGGCGTTGTTAAGCTTCCAAAAAACTACTGTCTCCTGAAATCTCAACATATATTTTTCATCCAATCTTCATGATTCTTTCAAGTATTGATCAGTACACCAATCAAACGTGGATGCCCAAGTTTTGTTCCTCTAGGTTGTAGCAATCGTTTGCAGGAACAGTTAGAAATTATAGGTTTCACTCTGTTTTCTCCAATATTGACAGATGCAGTTAGAACTCTAATCAAACACGGTTTGTGCTAGCTTCTTGAAACTTGACACAATAAAGTAGTTCTACGTTCTTTCTCTAAGGTTTGTTTCCTCTTCTATCCTAAAGCTGGGACTGTCGAATAACACTTATACTGAAAGGGGTTGCCAAACTTCCAACACACTAGAGTCTCTGAAAACTCAACATATATTTTTTCATCCAATATTCATGATACTTTCAAGTAATGATCAGTACACCAATCCCACTTGGATGCCAAAGTTTAGTTCTCCTAGATTGAAGCATTTTTTGGAGTAACAGTTTGAATTTTTAGGTTTCACTCTGTTTTCTCCTATATTGACAAATGTAGTTCGAACTCTAAATCAAACACGGTTTGTGCTAGCTTCTTGAAACTTGAAACAGTAACGTAGTTCTACATTCTATTTTTATTTTTTGTTTCCTCTGGATGTAGACCTAAGCAGAGACTGACGAAATACACATTCAGTGAAAGGCGTTGTTTGGCTGCCAAAATACTACAGTCTCCTGAAATCTCAACATATTTTTTTTCCGACCTTCATGATCATTTCAAGTAATGAGCAGTACACCAATAAAACGTGGATGTTCAAGTTTCATTCTCCTAGGTTGAAGCATTCGTTTGCAGTAACAGTTTGAATTTTTAGTTTTCACTCTGTTTTCTCCTATATTGAGAGATGCAGTTCGAACTGTAAATCAAACATGGTTTGTGCTAGCTTCTTGAAACTTGACACAATAAAGTAGTTCTACGTTCTATCTCTAAGGTTGGTTTCCTCTTGATGTAGCCTTAAGCAGAGACTGGCGAATAACACTTTCAATGAAAGGCGTTTTTAAGCTTCAAAAAAACTACCGTCTCCTGAAATCTCAACATATATTTTTTCATCCAATCTTCATGATTCTTTCAAGTATTGATCAGTACACCAATCAAACGTGGATGCCCAAGTTTTGTTCTTCTAGGTTGTAGAATTCGTTTGCAGGAACAGTTAGAAATTATAGGTTTCACTCTGTTTTCTCCTATATTGACAGATGCAGTTAGAACTCTAAATCAAACACGGTTTGTGCTAGCTTCTTGAAACTTGACACAATAAATTAGTTCTACGTTCTATCTCTAAGGTTTGTTTCCTCTTGTATCCTAAAGCTGGGACTGGAGAATAACACTTATACTGAAAGGGGTTGCCAAACTTCCAACACACTAGAGTCTCCTGAAATCTCAACATATATTTTTTCATCCAATCTTCATGATACTTTCAAGTAATGATCAGTACACCAATCCCACTTGGATGCCAAAGTTTAGTTCTCCTAGATTGAAGCATTCTTTTGGAGTAACAGTTTGAATTTTTAGGTTTCACTCTGTTTTCTCCTATATTGACAAATGTAGTTCGAACTCTAAATCAAACACGGTTTGTGCTAGCTTCTTGAAACTTGAAACAGTAAAGTAGTTCTACATTCTATTTTTATTTTTTGTTTCCTCTGGATGTAGACCTAAGCAGAGACTGACGAAAGACACATTCAATGAAAGGCGTTGTTAGGCTGCCAAAATACTACAGTCTCCTGAAATCTCAACATATTTTTTTTCAGACCTTCATGATAATTTCAAGTAATGAGCAGTACACCAATAAAACGTGGTTGTTCAAGTTTCGTTCTCCTACGTTGAAGCATTCGTTTGCAGTAACAGTTTGAATTTTTAGTTTTCACTCTGTTTTCTCCTATATTGACAGATGCAGTTCAAACTCTAAATCAAGCATGGTTTGTGCTAGCTTCTTGAAACTTGACACAATAAAGTAGTTCTAGGTTCTATCTCTAAGGTTGGTTTCCTCTTGATGTAGCCTTAAGCAGAGACTGGCGAATAACACTTTGAATGAAAGGCGTTGTTAAGCTTCCAAAAAACTACCGTCACCTGAAATCTCAACATATATTTTTTCATCCAATCTTCATGATTCTTTCAAGTATTGATCAGTACACCAATCAAACGTGGATGCCCAAGTTTTGTTCTTCTAGGTTGTAGCATTCGTTTGCAGGAACTGTTAGAAATTATAGGTTTCACTCTGTTTTCTCCTATATTGACAGATGCAGTTGGAACTCTAAATCAAACACGGTTTGTGCTAGCTTCTTGAAACTTGACACAATAAAGTAGTTCTACGTTCTATCTCTAAGGTTTCTTTCCTCTTGTATCCTAAAGCTGGGACTGGCGAATAACACTTATACTGAAAGGAGTTGCCAAACTTCCAAAACGCTAGAGTCTCCTGAAATCTCAACATATATTTTTTCATCCAATCTTCATGATACTTTCAAGTAATGATCAGTACACCAATCCCACTTGGATGCCAAAGTTTAGTTCTCCTAGATTGAAGCATTCTTTTGGAGTAACAGTTTGAATTTTTAGGTTTCACTCTGTTTTCTCCTATATTGACAAATGTAGTTCGAACTCTAAATCAAACACGGTTTGTGCTAGCTTCTTGAAACTTGAAACAGTAAAGTAGTTCTACATTCTATTTTTATTTTTTGTTTCCTCTGGATGTCGATCTAAGCAGAGACTGACGAAAGACACATTCAATGAAAGGCGTTGTTAGGCTGCCAAAATACTAAAGTCTCCTGAAATCTCAACATATTTTTTTTTCCGACCTTCATGATAATTTCAAGTAATGAGCAGTACACCAATAAAACGTGGATGTTCAAGTTTCGTTCTCCTAGGTTGAAGCATTCGTTTGCAGTAACAGTTTGAATTTTTAGTTTTCACTCTGTTTTCTCCTATATTGACACATGCAGTTCGAACTCTAAATCAAACATGGTTTGTGCTAGCTTCTTGAAACTTGACACAATAAAGTAGTTCTACGTTCTATCTCTCAGGTTTGTTTTCTCTTGATGTAGCCTTAAGCAGAGACCGGTGAATAACACTTTCAATCAAAGGCGTTGTTAAGCTTCCAAAAAACTACCGTCTCCTGAAATCTCAACATATATTTTTTCATCCAATCTTCATGATTCTTTCAAGTATTGATCAGTACACCAATCAAACGTGGATGCCCAAGTTTTGTTCTTCTAGGTTGTAGCATTCGTTTGCAGGAACAGTTAGAAATTATAGGTTTCACTCTGTTTTCTCCTATATTGACAGATGCAGTTAGAACTCTAAATCAAACATGGTTTGTGCTAGCTTCTTGAAACTTGACACAATAAAGTAGTTCTACGTTCTATCTCTAAGGTTTGTTTCCTCTTGTATCCTAAAGCTGGGACTGGCGAATAACAATTATACTGAAAGGGGTTGCCAAACTTCCAACACACTAGAGTCTCCTGAAATCTCAACATATATTTTTTCATCCAATCTTCATGATACTTTCAAGTAATGATCAGTACACCAATCCCACTTGGATGCCAAAGTTTAGTTCTCCTAGATTGAAGCATTCTTTTGGAGTAACAGTTTGAATTTTTAGGTTTCACTCTGTTTTCTCCTATATTGACAAATGTAGTTCGAACTCTAAATCAAACACGGTTTGTGCTAGCTTCTTGAAACTTGAAACAGTAAAATAGTTCTACATTCTATTTTTATTTTTTGTTTCTTCTGGATGTAGACCTAAGCAGAGACTGACGAAAGACACATTCAATGAAAGGCGTTGTTAGGCTGCCAAAATACTACAGTCTCCTGAAATCTCAACATATTTTTTTTCAGACCTTCATGATAATTTCAAGTAATGAGCAGTACACCAATAAAACGTGGTTGTTCAAGTTTCGTTCTCCTACGTTGAAGCATTCGTTTGCAGTAACAGTTTGAATTTTTAGTTTTCACTCTGTTTTCTCCTATATTGACAGATGCAGTTCAAACTCTAAATCAAGCATGGTTTGTGCTAGCTTCTTGAAACTTGACACAATAAAGTAGTTCTAGGTTCTATCTCTAAGGTTTGTTTCCTCTTGATGTAGCCTTAAGCAGAGACTGGCGAATAACACTTTGAATGAAAGGCGTTGTTAAGCTTCCAAAAAACTACCGTCACCTGAAATCTCAACATATATTTTTTCATCCAATCTTCATGATTCTTTCAAGTATTGATCAGTACACCAATCAAACGTGGATGCCCAAGTTTTGTTCTTCTAGGTTGTAGCATTCGTTTGCAGGAACTGTTAGAAATTATAGGTTTCACTCTGTTTTCTCCTATATTGACAGATGCAGTTAGAACTCTAAATCAAACACGGTTTGTGCTAGCTTCTTGAAACTTGACACAATAAAGTAGTTCTACGTTCTATCTCTAAGGTTTCTTTCCTCTTGTATCCTAAAGCTGGGACTGGCGAATAACACTTATACTGAAAGGAGTTGCCAAACTTCCAAAACGCTAGAGTCTCCTGAAATCTCAACATATATTTTTTCATCCAATCTTCATGATACTTTCAAGTAATGATCAGTACACCAATCCCACTTGGATGCCAAAGTTTAGTTCTCCTAGATTGAAGCATTCTTTTGGAGTAACAGTTTGAATTTTTAGGTTTCACTCTGTTTTCTCCTATATTGACAAATGTAGTTCGAACTCTAAATCAAACACGGTTTGTGCTAGCTTCTTGAAACTTGAAACAGTAAAGTAGTTCTACATTCTATTTTTATTTTTTGTTTCCTCTGGATGTAGACCTAAGCAGAGACTGACGAAAGACACATTCAATGAAAGGCGTTGTTAGGCTGCCAAAATACTACAGTCCCCTGAAATCTCAACATATTTTTTTTTCCGAACTTCATGATAATTTCCAGTAATGAGCAGTACACCAATAAAACGTGGATGTTCAAGTTTCGTTCTTCTAGGTTGAAGCATTCGTTTGCAGTAACAGTTTGAATTTTTAGTTTTCACTCTGTTTTCTCCTATATTGACAGATGCAGTTCGAACTCTAAATCAAACATGGTTTGTGCTAGCTTCATGAAACTTCACACAATAAAGTAGTTCTATGTTCTATCTCTAAGGTTTGTTTCCTCTTGATGTAGCCTTAAGCAGACTGGCGAATAACACTTTCAATGAAAGGCGTTGTTAAGCACCCTAAAAACTACCGTCTCCTGACATCTCAACATATATTTTTTCATCCAATCTTCATGATTCTTTCAAGTATTGATCAGTACACCAATCAAACGTGGATGCCCAAGTTTTGTTCTTCTAGGTTGTAGCATTCGTTTGCAGGAACAGTTAGGAATTATAGGTTTCACTCTGTTTTCTCGTATATTGACAGATGCAGTTAGAACTCTAAATCAAACACGGTTTGTGCTAGCTTCTTGAAACTTGACACAATAAAGTAGTTCTACGTTCTATCTCTAAGGTTTGTTTCCTCTTGGATCCTAAAGCTGGGACTGGCGAATAACACTTATACTGAAATGGTTTGCCAAAGTTCCAAAACACTAGAGTCTCCAGAAATCTCAACATATATTTTTTCATCCAATCTTCATGATACTTTCAAGTAATGATCAGTACACCAATCCCACTTGGATGCCAAAGTTTAGTTCTCCTAGATTGAAGCATTCTTTTGGAGTAACAGTTTGAATTTTTAGGTTTCACTCTGTTTTCTCCTATGTTGACAAATGTAGTTCGAAATCTAAATCAAACACGGTTTGTGCTAGCTTCTTGAAACTTGAAACAGTAAAGTAGTTCTACATTCTATTTTTATTTTTTGTTTCCTCTGGATGTAGACCTAAGCAGAGACTGACGAAAGACACATTCAATGAAAGGCGTTGTTAGGCTGCCAAAATACTACAGTCTCCTGAAATCTCAACATATTTTTTTTTCCGACCTTCATGATAATTTCCAGTAATGAGCAGTACACCAATAAAACGTGGATGTTCAAGTTTCGTTCTTCTAGGTTGAAGCATTCGTTTGCAGTAACAGTTTGAATTTTTAGTTTTCACTCTGTTTTCTCCTATATTGACAGATGCAGTTCGAACTCTAAATCAAACATGGTTTGTGCTAGCTTCATGAAACTTCACACAATAAAGTAGTTCTATGTTCTATCTCTAAGGTTTGTTTCCTCTTGATGTAGCCTTAAGCAGACTGGCGAATAACACTTTCAATGAAAGGCGTTGTTAAGCTTCCAAAAAACTACCGTCTCCTGAAATCTCAACATATATTTTTTCATCCAATCTTCATGATTCTTTCAAGTATTGATCAGTACACCAATCAAACGTGGATGCCCACGTTTTGTTCTTCTAGGTTGTAGCATTCGTTTGCAGGAACTGTTAGAAATTATAGATTTCACTCTGTTTTCTCCTATATTGACAGATGCAGTTAGAACTCTAAATCAAACACGGTTTGTGCTAGCTTCTTGAAACTTGACACAATAAAGTAGTTCTACGTTCTATCTCTAAGGTTTGTTTCCTCTTGTATCCTAAAGCTGGGACTTTCGAATAACACTTATACTGAAAGGGGTTGCCAAACTTCCAAAACACTAGAGTCTCCAGAAATCTCAACATATATTTTTTCATTTAATCTTCATGATACTTTCAAGTAATGATCAGTACACCAATCCCACTTGGATGCCAAAGTTTAGTTCTCCTAGATTGAAGCATTCTTTTGGAGTAACAGTTTGAATTTTTAGGTTTCACTCTGTTTTCTCCTATATTGACAAATGTAGTTCGAACTCTAAATCAAACACGGTTTGTGCTAGCTTCTTGAAACTTGAAACAGTAAAGTAGTTCTACATTCTATTTTTATTTTTTGTTTCCTCTGGATGTAGACCTAAGCAGAGACTGACGAAAGACACATTCAATGAAAGGCATTGTTAGGCTGCCAAAATAATACAGTCTCCTCAAATCTCAACATATTTTTTTCCGACCTTCATGATAATTTCAAGTAATGAGCAGTACACCAATAAAACGTGGATGTTCAAGTTTCGTTCTCCTAGGTTGAAGCATTCGTTTGCAGTAATAGTTTGAATTTTTAGTTTTCACTCTGTTTTCTCCTATATTGACAGTTGCAGTTCGAACTCTAAATCAAACATGGTTTGTGCTAGCTTCTTGAAACTTGACACAATAAAGTAGTTCTACGTTCTATCTCTAAGGTTTGTTTCCTCTTGATGTAGCCTTAAGCAGAGACTGGGGAATAACACTTTCAATGAAAGGCGTTGTTAAGCTTCCAAAAAACTACCGTCTCCTGAAATCTCAACATATATCTTATCATCCAATCTTCATGATTCTTTCAAGTATTGATCAGTACACCAATCAAACGTGGATGCCCAAGTTTTGTTCTTCTAGGTTGTAGCATTCGTTTGCAGGAACAGTTAGAAATTATAGGTTTCACTCTGTTTTCTCCTATATTGACAGATGCAGTTAGAACTCAAAATCAAACACGGTTTGTGCTAGCTTCTTGAAACTTGACACAATAAAGTAGTTCTACGTTCTATCTCTAAGGTTTGTTTCCTCTTGGATCCGAAAGCTGGGACTGGCGAATAACACTTATACTGAAAGGGGTTGCCAAACTTCCAACACACTAGAGTCTCCTGAAATCTCAACATATATTTTTTCATCCAATCTTCATGATACTTTCAAGTAGTGATCAGTACACCAATCCCACTTGGATGCCAAAGTTTAGTTCTCCTAGATTGAAGCATTCTTTTGGAGTAACAGTTTGAATTTTTAGGTTTCACTCTGTTTTCTCCTATATTGACAAATGTAGTTCGAACTCTAAATCAAACACGGTTTGTGCTAGCTTCTTGAAACTTGAAACAGTAAAGTAGTTCTACATTCTATTTTATATTTTTTGTTTCCTCTGGATGTAGACCTAAGCAGAGACAGACGAAAGACACATTCAATGAAAGGCGTTGTTAGGCTGCCAAAATACTACAGTCTCCTGAAATCTCAACATATTTTTTTTCCAACCTTCATGATCATTTCAAGTAATGAGCAGTACACCAATAAAACGTGGATGTTCAAGTTTCGTTCTCCTAGGTTGAAGCATTCGTTTGCAGTAACAGTTTGAATTTTTAGTTTTCACTCTGTTTTCTCCTATATTGACAAATGCAGTTCGAACTCTAAATCAAACATGGTTTGTGCTAGCTTCTTGAAACTTGACACAATAAAGTAGTTCTACGTTCTATCTCTAAGGTTTGTTTCCTCTTGATGTAGCCTTAAGCAGAGACTGGCGAATAACACTTTCAATGAAAGGCGTTGTTAAGCTTCCAAAAAACTACCGTCTCCTGAAATCTCAACATATATTTTTTCATCCAATCTTAATGATTCTTTCAAGTATTGATCAGTACACCAATCAAACGTGGATGCCCAAGTTTTGTTCTTCTAGGTTGTAGCATTCGTTTGCAGGAACAGTTAGAAATTATAGGTTTCACTCTGTTTTCTCCTATATTGACAGATGCAGTTAGAACTCTAAATCAAACACGGTTTGTGCTAGCTTCTTGAAACTTGACACAATAAAGTAGTTCTACGTTCTATCTCTAAGGTTTGTTTCCTCTTGTATCCTAAAGCTGGGACTGGCGAATAACACTTATACTGAAAGGGGTTGCCAAACTTCCAACACACTAGAGTCTCCTGAAATCTCAACATATATTTTTTCATCCAATCTTCATGATACTTTCAAGTAATGATCAGTACACCAACCCCACTTGGATGCCAAAGTTTAGTTCTCCTAGATTGAAGCATTCTTTTGGAGTAACAGTTTGAATTTTTAGGTTTCACTCTGTTTTCTCCTATATTGACAAATGTAGTTCGAACTCTAAATCAAACACGGTCTGTGCTAGCTTCTTGAAACTTGAAACAGTAAAGTAGTTCTACATTCTATTTTTATTTTTTGTTTCCTCTGGATGTAGACCTAAGCAGAAACTGACGAAAGACACATTCAATGAAAGGCGTTTTTAGGCTGCCAAAATAATACAGTCTCCTGAAATCTCAACATAGTTTTTTTTTCCGACCTTCATGATAATTTCAAGTAATCAGCAGTACACCAATAAAACGTGGATGTTCAAGTTTCGTTCTCCTAGGTTGAAGCATTCGTTTGCAGTAACAGTTTGGATTTATAGTTTTCACTCTGTTTTCTCCTATATTGACAAATGTAGTTCGAACTCTAAATCAAACACGGTTTGTGCTAGCTTCTTGAAACTTGAAACAGTAAAGTAGTTCTACATTCTATTTTTATTTTTTGTTTCCTCTGGATGTAGAACTAAGCAGAGACTGACGAAAGACACATTCAATGAGAGGCGTTGTTAGGCTGCCAAAATACTACAGTCTCCTGAAATCTCAACATATTTTTTTTTCCGACCTTCATGATCATTTCAAGTAATGAGCAGTACACCAATAAAACGTGGATGTTCAAGTTTCGTTCTCCTAGCTTGAAGCATTCGTTTGCAGTAACAGTTTGAATTTTTAGTTTTCACTCTGTTTTCTCCTATATTGACAGATGGAGTTGGAACTCAAAATCAAACATGGTTTGTGCTAGCTTCTTGAAACTTGACACAATAAAGTAGTTCTACATTCTATCTCTAAGGTTTGTTTCCTCTTGATGTAGCCTTAAGCAGAGACTGGCGAAAAACACTTTCAATGAAAGGCGTTGTTAAGCTTCCAAAAAACTACCGTCTCCTGAAATCTAAACATATATTTTTTCATCCAATCTTCATGATTCTTTCAAGTATTGATCAGTACACCAATCAAACGTGGATGCCCAAGTTTTGTTCTTCTAGGTGTAGCATTCGTTTGCAGGAACAGTTAGAAATTATAGGTTTCACTCTGTTTTCTCCTATATTGACAAATGCAGTTAGAACTCTAAATCAAACACGGTTTGTGCTAGCTTCTTGAAACCTGACACAATAAAGTAGTTCTACGTTCTATCTCTAAGGTTTGTTTCCTCTTGTATCCTAAAGCTGGGACTGGCGAATAACACTTATACTGAAAGGGGTTGCCAAACTTCCAATACACTAGAGTCTCCTGAAATCTCAACATATATTTTTTCATCCAATCTTCATGATACTTTCAAGTAGTGATCAGTACACCAATCCCACTTGGATGCCAAAATTTAGTTCTCCTAGATTGAAGCATTCGTTTGCAGTAACAGTTTGAATTTTTAGGTTTCACTCTGTTTTCTCCTATATTGACAAATGTAGTTCGAACTCTAAATCAACCACGGTTTGTGCTAGCTTCTTGAAACTTGAAACAGTAAAGTAGTTCTACATTCTATTTTTATTTTTTGTTTCCTCTGGATGTAGACCTAAGCAGAGACTGACGAAAGACACATTCAATGAAAGGTGTTGTTAGGCTGCCAAAATACTACAGTCTCCTGAAATCTCAACATATTTTTTTTTCCGACCTTCATGATCATTTCAAGTAATGAGCAGTACACCAATAAAACGTGGATGTTCAAGTTTCGTTCTCCTAGGTTGAAGCATTCGTTTGCAGTAACAGTTTGAATTTTTAGTTTTCACTCTGTTTTCTCCTATATTGACAGATGCAGTTCGAACTCTAAATCAAACATGGTTTGTGCTAGCTTCTTGAAACTTGACACAATAAAGTAGTTCTACGTTCTATCTAAAGTTTGTTTCCTCTTGATGTAGCCTTAAGCAGAGACTGGCGAATAACACTTTCAATGAAAGGCGTTGTTAAGCACCCAAAAAACTACCGTCTCCTGAAATCTCAACATACATTTTTTCATCCAATCTTCATGATTCTTTCAAGTATTGATCAGTACACCAATCAAACGTGGATGCCCAAGTTTTGTTCTTCTAGGTTGTAGCATTCGTTTGCAGGAACAGTTAGAAATTATAGGTTTCACTCTGTTTTCTCCTATATTGACAGATGCAGTTAGAACTCTAAATCAAACGCGGTTTGTGCTAGCTTCTTGAAACTTGACACAATAAAGTAGTTCTACGTTCTATCTCTAAGGTTTGTTTCCTCTTGTATCCGAAAGCTGGGACTGGCGAATAACACTTATACTGAAAGGGGTTGCCAAAATTCCAACACACAGGAGTCTCCTGAAATCTCAGCATATATTTTTTCATCCAATCTTAATGATACTTTCAAGTAATGATCAGTACACCAATCCCACTTGGATGCCAAAGTTTAGTTCTCCTAGATTGAAGCATTCGTTTGCAGTAACAGTTTGAATTTTTAGGTTTCACTCTGTTTTCTCCTATATTGACAAATGTAGTTCGAACTCTAAATCAACCACGGTTTGTGCTAGCTTCTTGAAACTTGAAACAGTAAAGTAGTTCTACATTCTATTTTTATTTTTTGTTTCCTCTGGATGTAGACCTAAGCAGAGACTGACGAAAGACACATTCAATGAAAGGTGTTGTTAGGCTGCCAAAATACTACAGTCTCCTGAAATCTCAACATATTTTTTTTTCCGACCTTCATGATCATTTCAAGTAATGAGCAGTACACCAATAAAACGTGGATGTTCAAGTTTCGTTCTCCTAGGTTGAAGCATTCGTTTGCAGTAACAGTTTGAATTTTTAGTTTTCACTCTGTTTTCTCCTATATTGACAGATGCAGTTCGAACTCTAAATCAAACATGGTTTGTGCTAGCTTCTTGAAACTTGACACAATAAAGTAGTTCTACGTTCTATCTATAGTTTGTTTCCTCTTGATGTAGCCTTAAGCAGAGACTGGCGAATAACACTTTCAATGAAAGGCGTTGTTAAGCACCCAAAAAACTACCGTCTCCCTGAAATCTCAACATACATTTTTTCATCCAATCTTCATGATTCTTTCAAGTATTGATCAGTACACCAATCAAACGTGGATGCCCAAGTTTTGTTCTTCTAGGTTGTAGCATTCGTTTGCAGGAACAGTTAGAAATTATAGGTTTCACTCTGTTTTCTCCTATATTGACAGATGCAGTTAGAACTCTAAATCAAACGCGGTTTCTGCTAGCTTCTTGAAACTTGACACAATAAAGTAGTTCTACGTTCTATCTCTAAGGTTTGTTTCCTCTTGTATCCTAAAGCTGGGACTGGCGAATAACACTTATACTGAAAGGGGTTGCCAAAATTCCAACACACAGGAGTCTCCTGAAATCTCAGCATATATTTTTTCATCCAATCTTAATGATACTTTCAAGTAATGATCAGTACACCAATCCCACTTGGATGCCAAAGTTTAGTTCTCCTAGATTGAAGCATTCGTTTGCAGTAACAGTTTGAATTTTTAGGTTTCACTCTGTTTTCTCCTATATTGACAAATGTATTTCGAACTCTAAATCAACCACGGTTTGTGCTAGCTTCTTGAAACTTGAAACAGTAAAGTAGTTCTACATTCTATTTTTATTTTTTGTTTCCTCTGGATGTAGACCTAAGCAGAGACTGACGAAAGACACATTCAATGAAAGGTGTTGTTAGGCTGCCAAAATACTACAGTCTCCTGAAATCTCAACATATTTTTTTTTCCGACCTTCATGATCATTTCAAGTAATGAGCAGTACACCAATAAAACGTGGATGTTCAAGTTTCGTTCTCCTAGGTTGAAGCATTCGTTTGCAGTAACAGTTTGAATTTTTAGTTTTCACTCTGTTTTTTCCTATATTGACAGATGCAGTTCGAACTCTAAATCAAACATGGTTTGTGCTAGCTTCTTGAAACTTGACACAATAAAGTAGTTCTACGTTCTATCTAAAGTTTGTTTCCTCTTGATGTAGCCTTAAGCAGAGACTGGCGAATAACACTTTCAATGAAAGGCGTTGTTAAGCTTCCAAAAAACTACCGTCTCCTGAAATCTCAACATATATTTTTTCATCCAATCTTCATGATACTTTCAAGTATTGATCAGTTCACCAATCAAACGTGGATGCCCAAGTTTTGTTCATCTAGGTTGTAGCATTCGTTTGCAGGAACAGTTAGAAATTATAGGTTTTACTCTCTTTTCTCCTATATTGACAGATCCAGTTAGAACTCTAAATCAAACACGGTTTGTGCTAGCTTCTTGAAACTTGACACAATAAAGTAGTTCTACGTTCTATCTGTATGGTTTGTTTCCTCTTGTATCCTAAAGCTGGAACTGGCGAATAACACTTATACTGAAAGGGGTTGCCAAACTTCCAACACACTAGAGTCTCCTGAAATCTCAACATATATTTTTTCATCCAAAATTCATGATACTTTCAAGTAATGATCAGTACACCAATCCCACTTGGATGCCAAAGTTTAGTTCTCCTAGATTGAAGCATTCTTTTGGAGTAACAGTTTGAATTTTTAGGTTTCACTCTGTTTTCTCCTATATTGACAAATGTAGTTCGAACTCTAAATCAAACAGGGTTTGTGCTATTTTCTTGAAACTTGAAACTTTAAAGTAGTTCTACATTCTATTTTTATTTTTTGTTTCCTCTGGATGTAGACCTAAGCAGAGACTGACGAAAGACACATTCAATGAAAGGCGTTGTTAGGCTGCCAAAATACTACAGGCTCCTGAAATCTCAACATATTTATTTTTCCGACCTTCATGATAATTTCAAGTAATGAGCAGTACACCAATAAAACTTGGATGTTCAAGTTCCGTTCTCCTAGGTTGAAGCATTCGTTTGCAGTAACAGTTTGAATTTTTAGTTTTCACTCTGTTTTCTCCAATATTGACAGATGCAGTTCGAACTCTAAATCAAACATGGTTTGTGCTAGCTTCTTGAAACTTGACACAATAAAGTAGTTCTACATTCTATCTCTAAGGTTTGTTTCCTCTTGATGTAGCCTTAAGCAGAGACTGGCGAATAACACTTTCAATGAAAGGCGTTGTTAAGCTTCCAGAAACTACCGTCTCCTGAAATCTCATCATATATTTTTTCATCCAATCTTCATGATTCTTTCAAGTATTGATCAGTACACCAATCAAACGTGGATGCCCAAGTTCTGTTCTTCTAGGTTGTAGCATTCGTTTGCAGGAACAGTTAGAAATTATAGGTTTCACTCTGTTTTCTCCTATATTGACAGATGCAGTTAGAACTCTAAATAAAACACGGTTTGTGCTAGCTTCTTGAAACTTGACACAATAAAGTAGTTCTACGTTCTATCTCTAAGGTTTGTTTCCTCTTGTATCCTAAAGCTGGGACTGGCGAATAACACTTATACTGAAAGGGGTTGCCAAACTTCCAACACACTAGAGTTTCCTGAAATCTCAACATATATTTTTTTATCCAATCTTCATGATACTTTCAAGTAATGATCAGTACAACAATCCCACTTGGATGCCAAAGTTTAGTTCTCCTAGATTGAAGCATTCTTTTGGAGTAACAGTTTGAATTTTTAGGTTTCACTCTGTTTTCTCCTATATTGACAGATGCAGTTCGAACTCTAAATCAAACATGGTTTGTGCTAGCTTCTTGAAACTTGACACAATAAAGTAGTTCTACATTCTATCTCTAAGGTTTGTTTCCTCTTTATGTAGCCTTAAGCAGAGACTGCCGAATAACACTTTCAATGAAAGGCATTGTTAAGCTTCCAAAAACTACCGTCTCCTGAAATCTCAACATATATTTTTTCATCCAATCTTCATGATTCTTTCAAGTATTGATCAGTACACCAATCAAACGTGGATGCCCAAGTTCTGTTCTTCTAGGTTGTAGCATTCGTTTGCAGGAACAGTTAGAAATTATAGGTTTCACTCTGTTTTCTCCTATATTGACAGATGCAGTTAGAACTTTAAATCAAACACGGTTTGTGCTAGCTTCTTGAAACTTGACACAATAAAGTAGTTCTACGTTCTATCTCTAAGGTTTGTTTCCTCTTGTATCCTAAAGCTGGGACTGGCGAATAACACTTATACTGAAAGGGTTTGCCAAACTTCCAACACACTAGAGTTTCCTGAAATCTCAACATATATTTTTTATCCAATCTTCATGATACTTTCAAGTAATGATCAGTACAACAATCCCACTTGGATGCCAAAGTTTAGTTCTCCTAGATTGAAGCATTCTTTTGGAGTAACAGTTTGAATTTTTAGGTTTCACTCTGTTTTCTCCTATATTGACAAATGTAGTTCGAACTCTAAATCAAACACGGTTTGTGCTTGCTTCTTGAAACTTGAAACAGTAAAGTAGTTCTACATTCTATATTTATTCTTTGTTTCCTCTGGATGTAGACCTAAGCAGAGACTGACGAAAGACACATTCAATGAAAGGTGTTGTTAGGCTGCCAAAATACTACAGTCTCCTGAAATCTCAACATATTTTTTTTTCCGACCTTCATGATAATTTCATGTAATCAGCAGTACACCAATAAAACGTGGATGTTCAAGTTTCGTTCTCCTAGGTTGAAGCATTCGTTTGCAGTAACAGTTTGAATTTTTAGTTTTCACTCTGTTTTCTCCTATATTGACAGATGCAGTTCGAACTCTAAATCAAACATGGTTTGTGCTAGCTTCTTGAAACTTGACACAATAAAGTAGTTCTACGTTATATCTCTAAGGTTTGTTTCCTCTTGATGTAGCCTTAAGCAGAGACTGGCGAATAACACTTTCAATGAAAGGCGTTGTTAAGCACCCAAAAAACTACCGTCTCCTGAAATCTCAACATACATTTTTTCATCCAATCTTCATGATTCTTTCAAGTATTGATCAGTACACCAATCAAACGTGGATGCCCAAGTTTTGTTCTTCTAGGTTGTAGCATTCGTTTGCAGGAACAGTTAGAAATTATAGGTTTCACTCTGTTTTCTCCTATATTGACAGATGCAGTTAGAACTCTAAATCAAACGCGGTTTGTGCTAGCTTCTTGAAACTTGACACAATAAAGTAGTTCTACGTTCTATCTCTAAGGTTTGTTTCCTCTTGTATCCTAAAGCTGGGACTGGCGAATAACACTTATACTGAAAGGGGTTGCCAAAATTCCAACACACAGGAGTCTCCTGAAATCTCAGCATATATTTTTTCATCCAATCTTAATGATACTTTCAAGTAATGATCAGTACACCAATCCCACTTGGATGCCAAAGTTTAGTTCTCCTAGATTGAAGCATTCGTTTGCAGTAACAGTTTGAATTTTTAGGTTTCACTCTGTTTTCTCCTATATTGACAAATGTAGTTCGAACTCTAAATCAACCACGGTTTGTGCTAGCTTCTTGAAACTTGAAACAGTAAAGTAGTTCTACATTCTATTTTTATTTTTTGTTTCCTCTGGATGTAGACCTAAGCAGAGACTGACGAAAGACACATTCAATGAAAGGTGTTGTTAGGCTGCCAAAATACTACAGTCTCCTGAAATCTCAACATATTTTTTTTTCCGACCTTCATGATCATTTCAAGTAATGAGCAGTACACCAATAAAACGTGGATGTTCAAGTTTCGTTCTCCTAGGTTGAAGCATTCGTTTGCAGTAACAGTTTGAATTTTTAGTTTTCACTCTGTTTTCTCCTATATTGACAGATGCAGTTCGAACTCTAAATCAAACATGGTTTGTGCTAGCTTCTTGAAACTTGACACAATAAAGTAGTTCTACGTTCTATCTAAAGTTTGTTTCCTCTTGATGTAGCCTTAAGCAGAGACTGGCGAATAACACTTTCAATGAAAGGCGTTGTTAAGCTTCCAAAAAACTACCGTCTCCTGAAATCTCAACATACATTTTTTCATCCAATCTTCATGATACTTTCAAGTATTGATCAGTTCACCAATCAAACGTGGATGGCCAAGTTTTGTTCTTCTAGGTTGTAGCATTCGTTTGCAGGAACAGTTAGAAATTATAGGTTTCACTCTGTTTTCTCCTATATTGACAGATCCAGTTAGAACTCTAAATCAAACACGGTTTGTGCTAGCTTCTTGAAACTTGACACAATAAAGTAGTTCTACGTTCTATCTCTATGGTTTGTTTCCTCTTGTATCCTAAAGCTGGAACTGGCGAATAACACTTATACTGAAAGGGGTTGCCAAACTTCCAACACACTAGAGTCTCCTGAAATCTCAACATATATTTTTTCATCCAAAATTCATGATACTTTCAAGTAATGATCAGTACACCAATCCCACTTGGATGCCAAAGTTTAGTTCTCCTAGATTGAAGCATTCTTTTGGAGTAACAGTTTGAATTTTTAGGTTTCACTCTGTTTTCTCCTATATTGACAAATGTAGTTCGAACTCTAAATCAAACAGGGTTTGTGCTATTTTCTTGAAACTTGAAACTTTAAAGTAGTTCTACATTCTATTTTTATTTTTTGTTTCCTCTGGATGTAGACCTAAGCAGAGACTGACGAAAGACACATTCAATGAAAGGCGTTGTTAGGCTGCCAAAATACTACAGGCTCCTGAAATCTCAACATATTTATTTTTCCGACCTTCATGATAATTTCAAGTAATGAGCAGTACACCAATAAAACTTGGATGTTCAAGTTCCGTTCTCCTAGGTTGAAGCATTCGTTTGCAGTAAAGGTTGAATTTTTAGTTTTCACTCTGTTTTCTCCAATATTGACAGATGCAGTTCGAACTCTAAATCAAACATGGTTTGTGCTAGCTTCTTGAAACTTGACACAATAAAGTAGTTCTACATTCTATCTCTAAGGTTTGTTTCCTCTTGATGTAGCCTTAAGCAGAGACTGGCGAATAACACTTTCAATGAAAGGCGTTGTTAAGCTTCCAAAAACTACCGTCTCCTGAAATCTCATCATATATTTTTTCATCCAATCTTCATGATTCTTTCAAGTATTGATCAGTACACCAATCAAACGTGGATGCCCAAGTTCTGTTCTTCTAGGTTGTAGCATTCGTTTGCAGGAACAGTTAGAAATTATAGGTTTCACTCTGTTTTCTCCTATATTGACAGATGCAGTTAGAACTCTAAATAAAACACGGTTTGTGCTAGCTTCTTGAAACTTGACACAATAAAGTAGTTCTACGTTCTATCTCTAAGGTTTGTTTCCTCTTGTATCCTAAAGCTGGGACTGGCGAATAACACTTATACTGAAAGGGGTTGCCAAACTTCCAACACACTAGAGTTTCCTGAAATCTCAACATATATTTTTTTATCCAATCTTCATGATACTTTCAAGTAATGATCAGTACAACAATCCCACTTGGATGCCAAAGTTTAGTTCTCCTAGATTGAAGCATTCTTTTGGAGTAACAGTTTGAATTTTTAGGTTTCACTCTGTTTTCTCCTATATTGACAGATGCAGTTCGAACTCTAAATCAAACATGGTTTGTGCTAGCTTCTTGAAACTTGACACAATAAAGTAGTTCTACATTCTATCTCTAAGGTTTGTTTCCTCTTTATGTAGCCTTAAGCAGAGACTGCCGAATAACACTTTCAATGAAAGGCATTGTTAAGCTTCCAAAAACTACCGTCTCCTGAAATCTCAACATATATTTTTTCATCCAATCTTCATGATTCTTTCAAGTATTGATCAGTACACCAATCAAACGTGGATGCCCAAGTTCTGTTCTTCTAGGTTGTAGCATTCGTTTGCAGGAACAGTTAGAAATTATAGGTTTCACTCTGTTTTCTCCTATATTGACAGATGCAGTTAGAACTCTAAATCAAACACGGTTTCTGCTAGCTTCTTGAAACTTGACACAATAAAGTAGTTCTACGTTCTATCTCTAAGGTTTGTTTCCTCTTGTATCCTAAAGCTGGGACTGGCGAATAACACTTATACTGAAAGGGGTTGCCAAACTTCCAACACACTAGAGTTTCCTGAAATCTCAACATATATTTTTTTATCCAATCTTCATGATACTTTCAAGTAATGATCAGTACAACAATCCCACTTGGATGCCAAAGTTTAGTTCTCCTAGATTGAAGCATTCTTTTGGAGTAACAGTTTGAATTTTTAGGTTTCACTCTGTTTTCTCCTATATTGACAGATGCAGTTCGAACTCTAAATCAAAC
This sequence comes from Callospermophilus lateralis, assembly GCF_048772815.1. NCBI lineage: Eukaryota > Metazoa > Chordata > Mammalia > Rodentia > Sciuridae > Callospermophilus > Callospermophilus lateralis. Next base: position 162,349 of record NW_027513407.1, read on the forward strand.
ATGGTTTGTGCTAGCTTCTTGAAACTTGACACAATAAAGTAGTTCTACATTCTATCTCTAAGGTTTGTTTCCTCTTTATGTAGCCTTAAGCAGAGACTGCCGAATAACACTTTCAATGAAAGGCATTGTTAAGCTTCCAAAAACTACTGTCTCCTGAAATCTCAACATATATTTTTTCATCCAATCTTCATGATTCTTTCAAGTATTGATCAGTACACCAATCAAACGTGGATGCCCAAGTTCTGTTCTTCTAGGTTGTAGCATTCGTTTGCAGGAACAGTTAGAAATTATAGGTTTCACTCTGTTTTCTCCTATATTGACAGATGCAGTTCGAACTCTAAATCAAACATGGTTTGTGCTAGCTTCTTGAAACTTGACACAATAAAGCAGTTCTACGTTATATCTCTAAGGTTTGTTTCCTCTTGATGTAGCCTTAAGCAGAGACTGGCGAATAACACTTTCAATGAAAGGCGTTGTTAAGCACCCAAAAAACTACCGTCTCCTGAAATCTCAACATATATTTTTTCATCCAATCTTCATGATACTTTCAAGTAATGATCAGTACACCAATCCCACTTGGATGCCAAAGTTTAGTTCTCCTAGATTGAAGCATACTTTAGGAGTAACAGTTTGAATTTTTAGGTTTCACTCTGTTTTCTCCTATATTGACAAATGTAGTTCGAACTCTAAATCAACCACGGTTTGTGCTAGCTTCTTGAAACTTGAAACAGTAAAGTAGTTCTACATTCTATTTTTATTTTTTTGTTTCCTCTGGATGTAGACCTAAGCAGAGACTGACGAAAGACACATTCAATGAAAGGCGTTGTTAGGCTGCCAAAATACTACAGTCTCCTGAAATCTCAACATATTTTTTTTCCGACCTTCATGATCATTTCAAGTAATGAGCAGTACACCAATAAAACGTGGATGTTCAAGTTTCGTTCTCCTAGGTTGAAGCATTCGTTTGCAGTAACAGTTTGAATTTTTAGTTTTCACTCTGTTTTCTCCTATATTGACAGATGCAGTTCGAACTCTAAATCAAACATGGTTTGTGCTAGCTTCTTGAAACTTGACACAATAAAGTAGTTCTACGTTCTATCTCTAAGGTTTGTTTCCTCTTGATGTAGCCTTAAGCAGAGACTGGCGAATAACACTTTCAATGAAAGGCTTTGTTAAGCTTCCAAAAAACTACCGTCTCCTGAAATCTCAACATATATTTTTTCATCCAATCTTCATGATTCTTTCAAGTATTGATCAGTACACCAATCAAACGTGGATGCCCAAGTTTTGTTCTTCTAGGTTGTAGCATTCTTTTGCAGGAACAGTTAGAAATTATACGTTTCACTCTGTTTTCTCCTATATTGACAGATGCAGTTAGAACTCTAAATCAAACACGGTTTGTGCTAGCTTCTTGAAACTTGACACAATAAAGTAGTTCTACGTTCTATCTCTAAGGTTTGTTTCCTCTTGTATCCTAAAGCTGGGATTGGCGAATACCACTTCTTCTGAAAGGGGTTGCCAAACTTCCAACACACTAGAGTCTCCTGAAATCTCAACATATATTTTTTCATCCAATCTTCATGATACTTTCAAGTAATGATCAGTACACCAATCCCACTTGGATGCCAAAGTTTAGTTCTCCTAGATTGAAGCATTCTTTTGGAGTAACAGTTTGAATTTTTAGGTTTCACTCTGTTTTCTCCTATATTGACAAATGTAGTTCGAACTCTAAATCAAACACGGTTTGTGCTAGCTTCTTGAAACCTGAAACAGTAAAGTAGTTCTACATTCTATTTTTATTTTTTGTTTTCTCAGGATGTAGACCTAAGCAGAGACTGACGAAAGACACATTCAATGAAAGGCGTTGTTAGGCTGCCAACATACTACAGTCTCCTGAAATCTCAACATATTTTTTTTTCCGACCTTCATGATCATTTCAAGTAATGAGCAGTACACCAATAAAACGTGGATGTTCAAGTTTCGTTCTCCTAGGTTGAAGCATTCGTTTGCAGTAACAGTTTGAATTTTTAGTTTACACTCTGTTTTCTCCTATATTGACAGATGCAGTAAGAACTCTAAATGAAACATGGTTTGTGCTAGCTTCTTGAAACTTGACACAATAAAGTAGTTCTACGTTCTATCTAAAGTTTGTTTCCTCTTGATGTAGCCTTAAGCAGAGACTGACGAATAACACTTTCAATGAAAGGCGTTGTTAAGCTTCCAAAACACTACCGTCTCCTGAAATCTCAACATATATTTTTTCATCCAATCTTCATGATTCTTTCAAGTATTGATCAGTACACCAATCAAACGTGGATGCCCAAGTTTTGTTCTTCTAGGTTGTAGCATTCGTTTGCAGGAACAGTTAGAAATTATAGGTTTCACTCTGTTTTCTCCTATATTGACAGATGCAGTTAGAATTCTAAATCAAACACGGTTTGTGCTAGCTTCTTGAAACTTGACACAGTAAAGTAGTTCTACGTTCTATCTCTAAGGTTTGTTTCCTCTTGTATCCTAAAGCTGGGACTGGCGAATAACACTTATAATGAAAGGGGTTGCCAAAATTCCAACAAACTAGAGTCTCCTGAAATCTCAACATATATTTTTTCATCCAATCTTCATGATACTTTCAAGTAATGATCAGTACACCAATCCCACTTGGATGCCAAAGTTTAGTTCTCCTAGATTGAAGCATTCTTTTGGAGTAACAGTTTGAATTTTTAGGTTTCACTCTGTTTTCTCCTATATTGACAAATGTAGTTCAAACTCTAAATCAAACACGGTTTGTGCTAGCTTCTTGAAACTTGAAACAGTAAAGTAGTTCTACATTCTATTTTTATTTTTTCTTTCATCTGGATATAGACCTAAGCAGAGACTGACAAAAGACACATTCAATGAAAGGAGTTGTTAGGCTGCCAAAATATACAGTCTCCTTAAATCTCAACATATTTTTTTTCCGACCTTCATCATAATTTCATATAATCAGGAGTACACCAATAATACGTGGATGTTCAAGTTTCATTCTCCTAGGTTGAAGCATTCGTTTGCAGTAAAAGTTTGAATTTTTAGTTTTCACTCTGTTTTCTTCTATATTGACAGATGCAGTTCGAAATCTAAATCAAACATGGTTTGTGCTAGCTTTTTGAAACTTGACACAATAAAGTAGTTCTACGTTCTATCTCTAAGGTTTGTTTCCTCTTGATGTAGCCTTAAGCAGAGACTGGCGAATAACACTTTCAATGAAAGGCGTTGTTAAGCTTCCAAAAAACTACCGTCTCCTGAAATATCAACATATATTTTTTCATTAAATCTTCATGATTCTTTCAAGTATTGATCAGTACACCAATCAAACTTGGATGCCCAAGTTTTCTTCTTCTAGGTTGTAGCATTCGTTTGCAGGAACAGTTAGAAATTATAGGTTTCACTCTGTTTTCTCCTATATTGACAGATGCAGTTAGAACTCTAAATCAAACACGGTTTGTGCTAGCTTCTTGAAACTTGACACAGTAAAGTAGTTCTACGTTCTATCTCTAAGGTTTGTTTCCTCTTGTATCCTAAAGCTGGGACTGGCGAATGACACTTATACTGAAAGGGGTGGCCAAACTTAGAAAACACTAGAGTCTCCTGAAATCTCAACATATATTTTTTCATCCAATATTCATGATACTTTCAAGTACTGATCAGTACACCAATCCCACTTGGATGCCAAAGTTTAGTTCTCCTAGATTGAAGCATTCTTTTGGGGTAACAGTTTGAATTTTTAGGTTTCACTCTGTTTTCTCCTATATTGACAAATGTAGTTCGAACTCTAAATCAAACACGGTTTGTGCTAGCTTCTTGAAACGTGAAACAGTAAAGTAGTTCTGCATTCTATTTTTATTTTTTGTGTCCTCTGGATGTAGACCTAAGCAGGGACTGACGAAAGACACATTCAATGAAAGGCATTGTTAGGCTGCCAAAATACTACAGGCTCCTGAAATATCAACATATTTTTTTTCCGACCTTCATGATAATTTCAAGTAATGAGCAGTACACCAATAAAACGTGGATGTTCAAGTTTCCTTCTCCTAGGTTGAAGCATTCGTTTGCAGTAACAGTTTGAATTTTTAGTTTTCACTCTGTTTTCTCCTATATTGACAGATGCAGTTCGAACTCTAAATCAAACATGGTTGTGCTAGCTTCTTGAAACTTGACACAATAAAGTAGTTCTACGTTCTATCTCTAAGGTTTGTTTCCTCTTGATGTAGCCTTAAGCAGAGACTGGCGATTAACACTTTCAATGAAAGGCGTTGTTAAGCTTCCAAAAAACTACCGTGTCCTGAAATCTCATCATATATTTTTTCATCCAATGTTCATGATTCTTTCAAGTATTGATCAGTACACCAATCAAACGTGGATGCCCAAGTTTTGTTCTTCTAGGTTGTAGCATTCGTTTGCAGGAACAGTTAGAAATTATAGGTTTCACTCTGTTTTCTCCTATATTGACAGATGCAGTTAGAACTCTAAATCAAACACGGTTTGTGCTAGCTTCTTGAAACTTGACACAATAAAGTAGTTCTACGTTCTATCTCTAAAGTTTGTTTCCTCTTGTATCCTAAAGCTGGGATTGGCGAATAACACTTATACTGAAAGGGGTTGCCAAACTTCCAACACACTAGAGTCTCCTGAAATCTCAACATATATTTTTTCATCCAATCTTCATGATACTTTCAAGTAATGATCAGTACACCAATCCCACTTGGATGCCAAAGGTTAGTTCTCCTAGATTGAAGCATTCTTTTGGAGTAACAGTTTGAATTTTATAGGTTTCACTCTGTTTTCTCCTATATTGACAATGTAGTTCGAACTCTAAATCAAACACGGTTTGTGCTAGCTTCTTGAAACTTGAAACAGTAAAGTAGTTCTACATTCTTTTTTTATTTTTTTTTTTTCCTCTGTATGTAGACCTAAGCAGAGACTGACGAAAGACACATTCAATGAAAGGCGTTGTTAGGCTGCCAAAATACTACAGTCTCCTAAAATCTCAACATATTTTTTTTCCGACCTTCATGATAATTTCAAGTAATGAGCAGTACACCAATAAAACGTGGATGTTCAAGTTTCGTTCTCCTAGGTTGAAGCATTCGTTTGCAGTAACAGTTTGAATTTTTAGTTTTCACTCTGTTTTCTCCTATATTGACAGATGCAGTTCGAACTCTAAATCAAACATGGTTTGTGCTAGCTTCTTGAATCTTGACACAATAAAGTAGTTCTACGTTCTATCTCTAAGGTTTGTTTCCTCTTGTATCCTAAAGCTGGGACTGGCGAATAACACTTATACTGAAAGGGGTTGCCAAACTTCCAACACACTAGAGTCTCCTGAAATCTCAACATATATTTTTTCATCCAATCTTCATGATACTTTCAAGTAATGATCAGTACACCAATCCCACTTGGATGCCAAAGTTTAGTTCTCCTAGATTGAAGCATTCTTTTGGAGTAACAGTTTGAATTTTTAGGTTTCACTCTGTTTTCTCCTATATTGACAAATGTAGTTCGAACTCTAAATCAAACACGGTTTGTGCTAGCTTCTTGAAACTTGAAACAGTAAAGTAGTTCTACATTCTATTTTTATTTTTTGTTTCCTCTGGATGTAGACCTAACCAGAGACTGACGAAAGACACATTCAATGAAAGGCGTTGTTAGGCTGCCAAAATACTACAGTCTCCTGAAATCTCAACATATTTTTTTTCCGACCTTCATGATAATTTCAAGTAATGAGCAGTACACCAATAAAACGTGGATATTCAAGTTTCGTTCTCCTAGCTTGAAGCATTCGTTTGCAGCAACAGTTTGAATTTTTAGTTTTCACTCTGTTTTCTCCTATATTGACAAATGTAGTTCGAACTCTAAATCAAACACGGTTTGTGCTAGCTTCTTGAAACTTGAAACAGTAAAGTAGTTCTACATTCTCTTTTTATTTTTTGGTTCCTCTGGATGTAGACCTAAGCAGAGACTGACGAAAGCCACATTCAATGAAAGGCGTTGTTAGGCTGCCAAAATACTACAGTCTCCTGAAATCTCAACATATTTTTTTCCGACCTTCATGATCATTTCAAGTAATGAGCAGTACACCAATAAAACGTGGATGTTCAAGTTTCGTTCTCCTAGGTTGAAGCATTCGTTTGCAGTAACAGTTTGAATTTTTAGTTTTCACTCTGTTTTCTCCTATATTGACAGATGCAGTTCGAACTCTAAATCAAACATGGTTTGTGCTAGCTTCTTGAAACTTGCCACAATAAAGTAGTTCTAGGTTCTATCTCTAAGGTTTGTTTCCTCTTGATGTAGCCTTAAGCAGAGACTGGCGAATAACACTTTCAATGAAAGGCGTTTTTAAGCACCCAAAAAACTACCGTCTCCTGAAATCTCAACATACATTTTTTCATCCAATCTTCATGATTCTTTCAAGTATTGATCAGTACACCAATCAAACGTGGATGCCCAAGTTTTCTTCCTCTAGGTTGTAGCATTCGTTTGCAGGAACAGTTAGAAATTATAGGTTTCACTCTGTTTTCTCCTATATTGACAGATGCAGTTAGAACTCTAAATCAAACACGGTTTGTGCTAGCTTCTTGAAACTTGACACAGTAAAGTAGTTCTACGTTCTATCTCTAAGGTTTGTTTCCTCTTGTATCCTAAAGCTGGGACTGGCCAATAACACTTATACTGAAAGGGGTTGCCAAATTTCCAACACACTAGAGTCTCCTGAAATCTCAACATATATTTTTTCATCCAATCTTCATGATACTTTCAAGTAATGATCAGTACACCAATCCCACTTGGATGCCAAAGTTTAGTTCTCCTAGATTGAAGCATTCTTTTGGAGTAACAGTTTGAATTTTTAGGTTTCACTCTGTTTTCTCCTATATTGACAAATGTAGTTCGAACTCTAAATCAAACACGGTTTGTGCTAGCTTCTTGAAACTTGACACAATAAAGTAGTTCTACGTTCTATATCTCAGGTTTGTTTCCTCTTGTATCCTAAAGCTGTTACTGGCGAATAACACTTATACTGAAAGGGGTTGCCAAACCTCCAACACACTAGAGTCTCCTGAAATCTCAACATATACTTTTTCATCCAATCTTCATGATACTTTCAAGTAATGATCAGTACACCAATCCCACTTGGATGCCAAAGTTTAGTTCTCCTAGATTGAAGCATTCTTTTGGAGTAACAGTTTGAATTTTTAGGTTTCTCTCTGTTTTCTCCTATATTGACAAATGTAGTTCGAACTCTAAATCAAACACGGTTTGTGCTAGCTTCTTGAAACTTGAAACAGTAAAGTAGTTCTACATTCTTTTGTTATTTTTTGTTTCCTCTGGATGTAGACCTAAGCAGAGACTGACGAAAGACACATTCAATGAAAGGCGTTGTTAGGATGCCAAAATACTACATCTCCTGAAATCTCTACATATTTTTTTTTCCGACCTTCATGATAATTTCAAGTAATCAGCAGTACACCAATAAAACGTGGATGTTCAAGTTTCGTTCTCCTTGGTTGAAGCATACGTTTGCAGTAACAGCTTGAATTTTTAGTTTTCACTCTGTTTTCTGATATATTGACAGATGAAGTTCGAACTCTAAATCAAACATGGTTTGTGCTAGCTTCTTGAAACTTGACACAATAAAGTAGTTCTACGTTCTATCTCTAAGGTTTGTTTCCTCTTGATGTAGCCTTAAGCAGAGACTGGCGAATAACACTTTCAATGAAAGGCGTTGTTAAGCTTCCCAAAAACTAGCGTCTCCTGAAATCTCAACATATATTTTTTTCATCCAATCTTCATGATTCTTTCAAGTATTGATCAGTAAACCAATCAAACGTGGATGCCCAAGTTTTGTTCTTCTAGGTTGTAGCATTCGTTTGCAGGAACAGTTAGAAATTATAGGTTTCACTCAGTTTTCTCCTATATTGACAGATGCAGTTAGAATTCTAAATCAAACACGGTTTGTGCTAGCTTCTTGAAACTTGACACAGTAAAGTAGTTCTACGTTCTATCTCTAAGGTTTGTTTCCTCTTGTATCCTAAAGCTGGGACTGGCGAATAGCACTTATAATGAAAGGGGTTGCCAAAATTCCAACAAACTAGAGTCTCCTGAAATCTCAACATATATTTTTTCATCCAATCTTCATGATACTTTCAAGTAATGATCAGTACACCAATCCCACTTGGATGCCAAAGTTTAGTTCTCCTAGATTGAAGCATTCTTTTGGAGTAACAGTTTGAATTTTTAGGTTTCACTCTGTTTTCTCCTATATTGACAAATGTAGTTCAAACTCTAAATCAAACACGGTTTGTGCTAGCTTCTTGAAACTTGAAACAGTAAAGTAGTTCTACATTCTATTTTTATTTTTTCTTTCATCTGGATGTAGACCTAAGCAGAGACTGACGAAAGACACATTCAATGAAAGGAGTTGTTAGGCTGCCAAAATATACAGTCTCCTTAAATCTCAACATATTTTTTTTTCCGACCTTCATCATAATTTCATGTAATCAGGAGTACACCAATAATACGTGGATGTTCAAGTTTCATTCTCCTAGGTTGAAGCATTCGTTTGCAGTAAAAGTTTGAATTTTTAGTTTTCACTCTGTTTTCTTCTATATTGACAGATGCAGTTCGAAATCTAAATCAAACATTGTTTGTGCTAGCTTTTTGAAACTTGACACAATAAAGTAGTTCTACGTTCTATCTCTAAGGTTTGTTTCCTCTTGATGTAGCCTTAAGCAGAGACTGGCGAATAAAACTTTCAATGAAAGGCGTTGTTAAGCTTCCAAAAAACTACCGTCTCCTGAAATATCAACATATATTTTTTCATTAAATCTTCATGATTCTTTCAAGTATTGATCAGTACACCAATCAAACGTGGATGCCCAAGTTTTCTTCTTCTAGGTTGTAGCATTCATTTGCAGGAACAGTTAGAAATTATAGGTTTCACTCTGTTTTCTCCTATATTGACAGATGCAGTTAGAACTCTAAATCAAACACGGTTTGTGCTAGCTTCTTGAAACTTGACACAATAAAGTAGTTCTACGTTCTATCTCTAAGGTTTGTTTCCTCTTGTATCCTAAAGCTGGGACTGGCGAATAACACTTATACTGAAAGGGGTTGCAAAACTTCCAACACACTAGAGTCTCGTGAAATCTCAACATATATTTTTTCATCCAATCTTCATGATACTTTCAAGTAATGATCAGTACACCAATCCCACTTGAATGCCAAAGTTTAGTTCTCCTAGATTGAAGCATTCTTTTGGAGTAACAGTTTGAATTTTTAGGTTTCACTCTGTTTTCTAATATATTGACAAATGTAGTTCGAACTCTAAATCAAACAAGGTTTGTGCTAGCTTCTTGAAACTTGAAACAGTAAAGTAGTTCTACATTCTATTTTTACTTTTTGTTTCCTCTGGATGTAGACCTAAGCAGAGACTGACCAAAGACACATTCAATGAAAGGCGTTGTTAGGCTGCCAAAATACTACAGGCTCCTGAAATCTCAACATATTTTTTTTTTCCGAACTTCATGATAATTTCAAGTAATGAGCAGTACACCAATAAAACGTGGATGTTCAAGTTCCGTTCTCCTAGGTTGAAGCATTCGTTTGCAGTAACAGTTTGAATTTTTAGTTTTCACTCTGTTTTCTCCTATATTGACAGATGCAGTTCGAACTCTAAATCAAACATGGTTTGTGCGAGCTTCTTGAAACTTGACACAATAAAGTAGTTCTACATTCTTTCTCTAAGGTTTGTTTCCTCTTGATGTAGCCTTAAGCAGAGACTGGCGAATAACACTTTCAATGAAAGGCGTTGTTAAGCTTCCAAAAAACTACAGTCTCCTGAAATCTCAACATGCATTTTTTCATCCAATCTTCATGATTCTTTCAAGTATTGATCAGTACACCAATCAAACGTGGATGCCCAAGTTTTGTTCTTCTAGGTTGTAGCATTCGTTTGCAGGAACAGTTAGAAATTATAGGTTTCACTCTGTTTTCTCCTATATTGACAGATGCAGTTAGAACTCTAAATCAAACACGGTTTGTGCTAGCTTCTTGAAACTTGACACAATAAAGTAGTTCTACGTTCTATCTCTAAGGTTTGTTTCCTCTTGTATCCTAAAGCTGGGACTGGCGAATAACACTTATACTGAAAGGGGTTGCAAAACTTCCAACACACTAGAGTCTCGTGAAATCTCAACATATATTTTTTCATCCAATCTTCATGATACTTTCAAGTAATGATCAGTACACCAATCCCACTTGAATGCCAAAGTTTAGTTCTCCTAGATTGAAGCATTATTTTGGAGTAACAGTTTGAATTTTTAGGTTTCACTCTGTTTTCTCCTATATTGACAAATGTAGTTCAAACTCTAAATCAAACACGGTTTGTGCTAGCTTCTTGAAACTTGAAACAGTAAAGTAGTTCTACATTCTATTTTTACTTTTTGTTTCCTCTGTATGTAGACCTAAGCAGAGACTGACGAAAGACACATTCAATGAAAGGCGTTGTTAGGCTGCCAAAATACTAGAGTCTCCTAAAATCTCAACATATTTTTTTTCCGACCTTCATGATAATTTCAAGTAATGAGCAGTACACCAATAAAACGTGGATGTTCAAGTTTCGTTCTCCTAGGTTGAAGCATTCGTTTGCAGTAACAGTTTGAATTTTTAGTTTTCACTCTGTTTTCTCCTATATTGACAGATGCAGTTCGAACTCTAAATCAAACATGGTTTGTGCTAGCTTCTTGAATCTTGACACAATAAAGTAGTTCTACGTTCTATCTCTAAGGTTTGTTTCCTCTTGTATCCTAAAGCTGGGACTGGCGAATAACACTTATACTGAAAGGGGTTGCCAAACTTCCAACACACTAGAGTCTCCTGAAATCTCAACATATATTTTTTCATCCAATCTTCATGATACTTTCAAGTAATGATCAGTACACCAATCCCACTTGGATGCCAAAGTTTAGTTCTCCTAGATTGAAGCATTCTTTTGGAGTAACAGTTTGAATTTTTAGGTTTCACTCTGTTTTCTCCTATATTGACAAATGTAGTTCGAACTCTAAATCAAACACGGTTTGTGCTAGCTTCTTGAAACTTGAAACAGTAAAGTAGTTCTACATTCTATTTTTATTTTTTGTTTCCTCTGGATGTAGACCTAACCAGAGACTGACGAAAGACACATTCAATGAAAGGCGTTGTTAGGCTGCCAAAATACTACAGTCTCCTGAAATCTCAACATATTTTTTTTTTCCGACCTTCATGATAATTTCAAGTAATGAGCAGTACAACAATAAAACGTGGATATTCAAGTTTCGTTCTCCTAGCTTGAAGCATTCGTTTGCAGCAACAGTTTGAATTTTTAGTTTTCACTCTGTTTTCTCCTATATTGACAAATGTAGTTCGAACTCTAAATCAAACACGGTTTGTGCTAGCTTCTTGAAACTTGAAACAGTAAAGTAGTTCTACATTCTATTTTTACTTTTTGTTTCCTCTGGATGTAGACCTAAGCAGAGACTGACGAAAGACACATTCAATGAAAGGCATTGTTAGGCTGCCAAAATACTACAGGCTCCTGAAATCTCAACATATTTTTTTTTCCGACCTTCATGATAATTTCAAGTAATGAGCAGTACACCAATAAAACGTGGATGTTCAAGTTTCCTTCTCCTAGGTTGAAGCATTCGTTTGCAGTAACAGTTTGAATTTTTAGTTTTCACTCTGTTTTCTCCTATATTGACAGATGCAGTTCGAACTCTAAATCAAACATGGATTGTGCTAGCTTCTTGAAACTTGACACGATAAAGTAGTTCTACGTTCTATCTCTAAGGTTTGTTTCCTCTTGATGTAGCCTTAAGCAGAGACTGGCGAATAACACTTTCAATGAAAGGCGTTGTTAAGCTTCCAAAAAACTACCGTGTCCTGAAATCTCAACATATATTTTTTCATCCAATCTTCATGATTCTTTCAAGTATTGATCAGTACACCAATCAAACGTGGATGCCCAAGTTTAGTTCTTCTAGGTTGTAGCATTCGTTTGCAGGAACAGTTAGAAATTATAGGTTTCACTCTGTTTTCTCCTATATTGACAGATGCAGTTAGAACTCTAAATCAAACACGGTTTGTGCTAGCTTCTTGAAACTTGACACAATAAAGTAGTTCTACGTTCTATATCTAAGGTTTGTTTCCTCTTGTATCCTAAAGCTGGGACTGGCGAATAACACTTATACTGAAAGGGGTTGCCAAACCTCCAACACACTAGAGTCTCCTGAAATCTCAACATATACTTTTTCATCCAATCTTCATGATACTTTCAAGTAATGATCAGTACACCAATCCCACTTGGATGCCAAAGTTTAGTTCTCCTAGATTGAAGCATTCTTTTGGAGTAACAGTTTGAATTTTTAGGTTTCTCTCTGTTTTCTCCTATATTGACAAATGTAGTTCGAACTCTAAATCAAACACGGTTTGTGCTAGCTTCTTGAAACTTGAAACAGTAAAGTAGTTCTACATTCTTTTGTTATTTTTTGTTTCCTCTGGATGTAGACCTAAGCAGAGACTGACGAAAGACACATTCAATGAAAGGCGTTGTTAGGCTGCCAAAATACTACAGTCTCCTGAAATCTCTACATATTTTTTTTTCCGACCTTCATGATAATTTCAAGTAATCAGCAGTACACCAATAAAACGTGGATGTTCAAGTTTCGTTCTCCTTGGTTGAAGCATACGTTTGCAGTAACAGCTTGAATTTTTAGTTTTCACTCTGTTTTCTGATATATTGACAGATGAAGTTCGAACTCTAAATCAAACATGGTTTGTGCTAGCTTCTTGAAACTTGACACAATAAAGTAGTTCTACGTTCTATCTCTAAGGTTTGTTTCCTCTTGATGTAGCCTTAAGCAGAGACTGGCGAATAACACTTTCAATGAAAGGCGTTGTTAAGCTTCCCAAAAACTAGCGTCTCCTGAAATCTCAACATATATTTTTTTCATCCAATCTTCATGATTCTTTCAAGTATTGATCAGTAAACCAATCAAACGTGGATGCCCAAGTTTTGTTCTTCTAGGTTGTAGCATTCGTTTGCAGGAACAGTTAGAAATTATAGGTTTCACTCAGTTTTCTCCTATATTGACAGATGCAGTTAGAATTCTAAATCAAACACGGTTTGTGCTAGCTTCTTGAAACTTGACACAGTAAAGTAGTTCTACGTTCTATCTCTAAGGTTTGTTTCCTCTTGTATCCTAAAGCTGGGACTGGCGAATAACACTTATAATGAAAGGGGTTGGCAAAATTCCAACAAACTAGAGTCTCCTGAAATCTCAACATATATTTTTTCATCCAATCTTCATGATACTTTCAAGTAATGATCAGTACACCAATCCCACTTGGATGCCAAAGTTTAGTTCTCCTAGATTGAAGCATTCTTTTGGAGTAACAGTTTGAATTTTTAGGTTTCACTCTGTTTTCTCCTATATTGACAAATGTAGTTCAAACTCTAAATCAAACACGGTTTGTGCTAGCTTCTTGAAACTTGAAACAGTAAAGTAGTTCTACATTCTATTTTTATTTTTTCTTTCATCTGGATGTAGACCTAAGCAGAGACTGACGAAAGACACATTCAATGAAAGGAGTTGTTAGGCTGCCAAAATATACAGTCTCCTTAAATCTCAACATATTTTTTTTTCCGACCTTCATCATAAATTCATGTAATCAGGAGTACACCAATAATACGTGGATGTTCAAGTTTCATTCTCCTAGGTTGAAGCATTCGTTTGCAGTAAAAGTTTGAATTTTTAGTTTTCACTCTGTTTTCTTCTATATTGACAGATGCAGTTCGAAATCTAAATCAAACATGGTTTGTGCTAGCTTTTTGAAACTTGACACAATAAAGTAGTTCTACGTTCTATCTCTAAGGTTTGTTTCCTCTTGATGTAGCCTTAAGCAGAGACTGGCGAATAACACTTTCAATGAAAGGCGTTGTTAAGCTTCCAAAAAACTACCGTCTCCTGAAATATCAACATATATTTTTTCATTAAATCTTCATGATTCTTTCAAGTATTGATCAGTACACCAATCAAACGTGGATGCCCAAGTTTTCTTCTTCTAGGTTGTAGCATTCATTTGCAGGAACAGTTAGAAATTATAGGTTTCACTCTGTTTTCTCCTATATTGACAGATGCAGTTAGAACTCTAAATCAAACACGGTTTGTGCTAGCTTCTTGAAACTTGACACAATAAAGTAGTTCTACGTTCTATCTCTAAGGTTTGTTTCCTCTTGTATCCTAAAGCTGGGACTGGCGAATAACACTTATACTGAAAGGGGTTGCAAAACTTAAAACACACTAGAGTCTCGTGAAATCTCAACATATATTTTTTCATCCAATCTTCATGATACTTTCAAGTAATGATCAGTACACCAATCCCACTTGAATGCCAAAGTTTAGTTCTCCTAGATTGAAGCATTCTTTTGGAGTAACAGTTTGAATTTTTAGGTTTCACTCTGTTTTCTAATATATTGACAAATGTAGTTCGAACTCTAAATCAAACAAGGTTTGTGCTAGCTTCTTGAAACTTGAAACAGTAAAGTAGTTCTACATTCTATTTTTACTTTTTGTTTCCTCTGGATGTAGACCTAAGCAGAGACTGACCAAAGACACATTCAATGAAAGGCGTTGTTAGGCTGCCAAAATACTACAGGCTCCTGAAATCTCAACATATTTTTTTTCCGAACTTCATGATAATTTCAAGTAATGAGCAGTACACCAATAAAACGTGGATGTTCAAGTTCCGTTCTCCTAGGTTGAAGCATTCGTTTGCAGGTAACAGTTTGAATTTTTAGTTTTCACTCTGTTTTCTCCTATATTGACAGATGCAGTTCGAACTCTAAATCAAACATGGTTTGTGCGAGCTTCTTGAAACTTGACACAATAAAGTAGTTCTACATTCTTTCTCTAAGGTTTGTTTCCTCTTGCTGTAGCCTTAAGCAGAGACTGGCGAATAACACTTTCAATGAAAGGCGTTGTTAAGCTTCCAAAAAACTACCGTCTCCTGAAATCTCAACATGCATTTTTTCATCCAATCTTCATGATTCTTTCAAGTATTGATCAGTACACCAATCAAACGTGGATGCCCAAGTTTTGTTCTTCTAGGTTGTAGCATTCGTTTGCAGGAACAGTTAGAAATTATAGGTTTCACTCTGTTTCTCCTATATTGACAGATGCAGTTAGAACTCTAAATCAAACACGGTTTGTGCTAGCTTCTTGAAACTTGACACAATAAAGTAGTTCTACGTTCTATCTCTAAGGTTTGTTTCCTCTTGTATCCTAAAGCTGGGACTGGCGAATAACACTTATACTGAAAGGGTTGCAAAACTTCCAACACACTAGAGTCTCGTGAAATCTCAACATATATTTTTTCATCCAATCTTCATGATACTTTCAAGTAATGATCAGTACACCAATCCCACTTGAATGCCAAAGTTTAGTTCTCCTAGATTGAAGCATTCTTTTGGAGTAACAGTTTGAATTTTTAGGTTTCACTCTGTTTTCTCCTATATTGACAAATGTAGTTCGAACTCTAAATCAAACACGGTTTGTGCTAGCTTCTTGAAAACTTGAAACAGTAAAGTAGTTCTACATTCTATTTTTACTTTTTGTTTCCTCTGGATGTAGACCTAAGCAGAGACTGACGAAAGACACATTCAATGAAAGGCGTTGTTAGGCTGCCAAAATACAACAGGCTCCTGAAATCTCAACATATTTTTTTTTTCCGACCTTCAAGAAAATTTCAAGTAATGAGCAGTACACCAATAAAACGTGGATGTTCAAGTTTCGTTCTCCTAGGTTGAAGCATTCGTTTGCAGTAACAGTTTGAATTTTTAGTTTTCACTCTGTTTTCTCCTATATTGACAGATGCAGTTCGAACTCTAAATCAAACATGGTTTGTGCTAGCTTCTTGAAACTTGACACAATAAAGTAGTTCTATGTTCTATCTCTAAGGTTTGTTTCCTCTTGATGTAGCCTTAAGCAGAGACTGGCGAATAACCCTTTCGATGAAAGGCGTTGTTAAGCTTCCAAAAAACTACCGTCTCCTGAATCTCAACATATATTTTTTCATCCAATCTTCATGATTCTTTCAAGTATTGATCAGTACACCAATCAAACGTGGATGCCCAAGTTTTGTTCTTCTAGGTTGTAGCATTCGTTTGCAGGAACAGTTAGAAATTATAGGTTTCACTCTGTTTTCTCGTATATTGACAGATGCAGTTAGAACTCTCAATCAAACACGGTTTGTGCTAGCTTCTTGAAACTTGACACAGTAAAGTAGTTCTACGTTCTATCTCTAGGTTTGTTTCCTCTTGTATCCTAAAGCTGGGACTGGCGAATAACACTTATACTGAAAGGGGTTGCCAAACTTCCAACACACTAGAGTCTCCTGAAATCTCAACATATATTTTTTCATCCAATTTTCATGATACTTTTAAGTAATGATCAGTACACCAATACCACTTGGATGCCAAAGTTTAGTTCTCCTAGATTGAAGCATTCTTTTGGAGTAACAGTTTGAATTTTAGGTTTCACTCTGTTTTCTCCTATATTGAAAAATGTAGTTCGAACAATAAATCAAACACGGTTTGTGCTAGCTTCTTGAAACTTGAAACAGTAAAGTAGTTCTACATTCTATTTTTATTTTTTGTTTCCTCTGGATGTAGACCTAAGCAGAGACTGACGAAAGACACATTCAATGAAAGGCGTTGTTAGGCTGCCAAAATACTACAGTCTCCTGAAATCTGAACATATTTTTTTTTCCGACCTTCATGATAATTTCCAATAATGAGCAGTACATCAATAAAACGTGGATGTTCAAGTTTCGTTCTTCTAGGTTGAAGCATTCGTTTGCAGTAACAGTTTGAATTTTTAGTTTTCACTCTGTTTTCTCCTATATTGACAGATGCAGTTCGAACTCTAAATCAAACATGGTTTGTGCTAGCTTCTTGAAACTTGACACAATAAAGTAGTTCTACATTCTATCTCTAAGGTTTGTTTCCTCTTGATGTAGCCTTAAGCAGAGACCGGCGAATAACACTTTCAATGAAAGGCGTTGTTAAGCTTCCAAAAAACTACGGTCTCCTGAAATCTCAACATATATTTTCCATCCAATCTTCATGATTCTTTCAAGTATTGATCAGTACACCAATCAAACGTGGATGCCCAAGTTTTGTTCTTCTAGGTTGTAGCATTCGTTTGCAGGAACAGTTAGAAATTATAGGTTTCACTCTGTTTTCTAATATATTGACAGATGCAGTTAGAACTCTAAATCAAACACGGTTTGTGCTAGCTTCTTCAAACTTGACACAATAAAGTAGTTCTACGTTCTATCTCTAAAGTTTGTTTCCTTTTGTAACCTAAAGCTGGGACTGGCGAATAACACTTATACTGAAAGGGGTTGCCAAACTTCCAACACACTAGAGTCTCCTGAAATCTCAACATATATTTTTTCATCCAATCTTCATGATACTTTCAAGTAATTATCAGTACACCAATCCCACTTGGATGCCAAAGTTTAGTTCTCCTAGATTGAAGCATTCTTTTGGAGTAACAGTTTGAATTTTTAGGTTTCACTCTGTTTTCTCCTATATTGACAAATGTAGTTCGAACTCTAAATCAAACACGGTTTGTGCTAGCTTCTTGAAACTTGAAACAGTAAAGTAGTTCTACATTCTATTTTTACTTTTTGTTTCCTCTGGATGTAGACCTAAGCAGAGACTGACGAAAGACACATTCAATGAAAGGCGTTGTTAGGCTGCCAAAATACAACAGGCTCCTGAAATCTCAACATATTTTTTTTTCCGACCTTCAAGAAAATTTCAAGTAATGAGCAGTACACCAATAAAACGTGGATGTTCAAGTTTCGTTCTCCTAGGTTGAAGCATTCGTTTGCAGTAACAGTTTGAATTTTTAGTTTTCACTCTGTTTTCTCCTATATTGACAGATGCAGTTCGAACTCTAAATCAAACATGGTTTGTGCTAGCTTCTTGAAACTTGACACAATAAAGTAGTTCTATGTTCTATCTCTAAGGTTTGTTTCCTCTTGATGTAGCCTTAAGCAGAGACTGGCGAATAACCCTTTCGATGAAAGGCGTTGTTAAGCTTCCAAAAACTACCGTCTCCTGAAATCTCAACATATATTTTTTCATCCAATCTTCATGATTCTTTCAAGTATTGATCAGTACACCAATCAAACGTGGATGCCCAAGTTTGTTCTTCTAGGTTGTAGCATTCGTTTGCAGGAACAGTTAGAAATTATAGGTTTCACTCTGTTTTCTCGTATATTGACAGATGCAGTTAGAACTCTCAATCAAACACGGTTTGTGCTAGCTTCTTGAAACTTGACACAGTAAAGTAGTTCTACGTTCTATCTCTAAGGTTTGTTTCCTCTTGTATCCTAAAGCTGGGACTGGCGAATAACACTTATACTGAAAGGGGTTGCCAAACTTCCAACACACTAGAGTCTCCTGAAATCTCAACATATATTTTTTCATCCAATTTTCATGATACTTTTAAGTAATGATCAGTACACCAATACCACTTGGATGCCAAAGTTTAGTTCTCCTAGATTGAAGCATTCTTTTGGAGTAACAGTTTGAATTTTTAGGTTTCACTCTGTTTTCTCCTATATTGAAAAATGTAGTTCGAACAATAAATCAAACACGGTTTGTGCTAGCTTCTTGAAACTTGAAACAGTAAAGTAGTTCTACATTCTATTTTTATTTTTTGTTTCCTCTGGATGTAGACCTAAGCAGAGACTGACGAAAGACACATTCAATGAAAGGCGTTGTTAGGCTGCCAAAATACTACAGTCTCCTGAAATCTGAACATATTTTTTTTTCCGACCTTCATGATAATTTCCAATAATGAGCAGTACATCAATAAAACGTGGATGTTCAAGTTTCGTTCTTCTAGGTTGAAGCATTCGTTTGCAGTAACAGTTTGAATTTTTAGTTTTCACTCTGTTTTCTCCTATATTGACAGATGCAGTTCGAACTCTAAATCAAACATGGTTTGTGCTAGCTTCTTGAAACTTGACACAATAAAGTAGTTCTACATTCTATCTCTAAGGTTTGTTTCCTCTTGATGTAGCCTTAAGCAGAGACCGGCGAATAACACTTTCAATGAAAGGCGTTGTTAAGCTTCCAAAAAACTACGGTCTCCTGAAATCTCAACATATATTTTTCCATCCAATCTTCATGATTCTTTCAAGTATTGATCAGTACACCAATCAAACGTGGATGCCCAAGTTTTGTTCTTCTAGGTTGTAGCATTCGTTTGCAGGAACAGTTAGAAATTATAGGTTTCACTCTGTTTTCTAATATATTGACAGATGCAGTTAGAACTCAAATCAAACACGGTTTGTGCTAGCTTCTTCAAACTTGACACAATAAAGTAGTTCTACGTTCTATCTCTAAAGTTTGTTTCCTTTTGTAACCTAAAGCTGGGACTGGCGAATAACACTTATACTGAAAGGGGTTGCCAAACTTCCAACACACTAGAGTCTCCTGAAATCTCAACATATATTTTTTCATCCAATCTTCATGATACTTTCAAGTAATTATCAGTACACCAATCCACTTGGATGCCAAAGTTTAGTTCTCCTAGATTGAAGCATTCTTTTGGAGTAACAGTTTGAATTTTTAGGTTTCACTCTGTTTTCTCCTATATTGACAAATATAGTTCGAACTCTAAATCAAACACGGTTTGTGCTAGCTTCTTGAAAATCAAACAGTAAAGTAGTTCTACATTCTATTTTTATTTTTTGTTTTCTCTGGATGTAGACCTAAGCAGAGAATGAGGAAAGACATATTCAATGAAAGGCGTTGTTAGGCTGCCAAAATACTACAGTCTCCTGAAATCTCAACATATTTTTTTTTCCGACCTTCATGATAATTTCAAGTAATGAGCAGTACACCAATAAAACGTGGATGTTCAAGTTTCGTTCTCCTAGGTTGAAGCATTCGTTTGCAGTAACAGCTTGAATTTTTAGTTTTCACTCTGTTTTCTCCTATATTGACAGATGCAGTTCGAACTCTAAATCAAACATGGTTTGTGCTAGCTTCTTGAACCTTGACACAATAAAGTAGTTCTACGTTCTATCTCTAAGGTTTGTTTCCTCTTGATGTAGCCTTAAGCAGAGACTGGCGAATAACACTTTCAATGAAAGGCGTTGTTAAGCTTCCAAAAAACTACCGTCTCCTGAAATCTCAACATGCATTTTTTCATCCAATCTTCATGATTCTTTCAAGTATTGATCAGTACACCAATCAAACGTGGATGCCCAAGTTTTGTTCTTCTAGGTTGTAGCATTCGTTTGCAGGAACAGTTAGAAATTATAGGTTTCACTCTGTTTTCTCCTATATTGACAGATGCAGTTAGAATTCTAAATCAAACTCGGTTTGTGCTAGCTTCTTGAAACTTGACACAATAAAGTACTTCTACGTTCTATCACTAAGGTTTGTTTCCTCTTGTATCCTAAAGCTGGGACTGGCGAATAACACTTATACTGAAAGGGGTTGCCATACTTCCAACACACTAGAGTCTCCTGAAATCTCAAATATATTTTTTCATCCAATCTTCATGATATTTTCAAGTAATGATCAGTACACCAATCCCACTTGGATGCCAAAGTTTAGTTCTCCTAGATTGAAGCATTCTTTTGGAGTAACAGTTTGATTTTTTAGGTTTCACTCTGTTTTCTCCTATATTGACAAATGTAGTTCGAACTCTAAATCAAACACGGTTTGTGCTAGCTTCATGAAACTTGAAACAGTAAAGTAGTTCTACATTCTATTTTTTATTTTTTGTTTCCTCTGGATGTAGACCTAAGCAGAGACTGACGAAAGACACATTCAATGAAAGGCGTTGTTAGGCTGCCAAAATACAACAGGCTCCTGAAATCTCAACATATTTTTTTTTTTCCGATCTTCAAGATAATTTCAAGTAATGAGCAGTACACCAATAAAACGTGGATGTTCAAGTTTCGTTCTCCTAGGTTGAAGCATTCGTTTGCAGTAACAGTTTGAATTTTTAGTTTTCACTCTGTTTTCTCCTATATTGACAGATGCAGTTCGAACTCTAAATCAAACATGGTTTGTGCTAGCTTCTTGAAATGTGACACAATAAAGTAGTTCTATGTTCTATCTCTATGGTTTGTTTCCTCTTGATGTAGCCTTAAGCAGAGACTGGCGAATAACCCTTTCGATGAAAGGCGTTGTTAAGCTTCCAAAAAACTACCGTCTCCTGAAATCTCAACATATATTTTTTCATTCAATCTTCATGATTCTTTCAAGTATTGATCAGTACACCAATCAAACGTGGATGCCCAAGTTTTGTTCTTCTAGGTTGTAGCATTCGTTTGCAGGAACAGTTAGAAATTATAGGTTTCACTCTGTTTTCTCCTATATTGACAGATGCAGTTAGAACTCTAAATCAAACACGGTTTGTGCTAGCTTCTTGAAACTTGACACAATAAAGTAGTTCTACGTTCTATCTCTAAGGTTTGTTTCCTCTTGTATCCTAAAGCTGGGACTGGCGAATTACACTTATACTGAAAGGGGTTGCAAAACTTCCAACACACTAGAGTCTCGTGAAATCTCAACATATATTTTTTCATCCAATCTTCATGATACTTTCAAGTAATGATCAGTACAACAATCCCACTTGAATGCCAAAGTTTAGTTCTCCTAGATTGAAGCATTCTTTTGGAGTAACAGTTTGAATTTTTAGGTTTCACTCTGTTTTCTCCTATATTGACAAATGTAGTTCGAACTCTAAATCAAACACGGTTTGTGCTAGCTTCTTGAAACTTGAAACAGTAAAGTAGTTCTACATTCTATTTTTACTTTTTGTTTCCTCTGGATGTAGACCTAAGCAGAGACTGACGAAAGACACATTCAATGAAAGGCGTTGTTAGGCTGCCAAAATACAACAGGCTCCTGAAATCTCAACATATTTTTTTTTTCCGACCTTCAAGAAAATTTCAAGTAATGAGCAGTACACCAATAAAACGTGGATGTTCAAGTTTCGTTCTCCTAGGTTGAAGCATTCGTTTGCAGTAACAGTTTGAATTTTTAGTTTTCACTCTGTTTTCTCCTATATTGACAGATGCAGTTCGAACTCTAAATCAAACATGGTTTGTGCTAGCTTCTTGAAACTTGACACAATAAAGTAGTTCTATGTTCTATCTCTAAGGTTTGTTTCCTCTTGATGTAGCCTTAAGCAGAGACTGGCGAATAACCCTTTCGATGAAAGGCGTTGTTAAGCTTCCAAAAAACTACCGTCTCCTGAAATCTCAACATATATTTTTTCATCCAATCTTCATGATTCTTTCAAGTATTGATCAGTACACCAATCAAACGTGGATGCCCAAGTTTTGTTCTTCTAGGTTGTAGCATTCGTTTGCAGGAACAGTTAGAAATTATAGGTTTCACTCTGTTTTCTCGTATATTGACAGATGCAGTTAGAACTCTAAATCAAACACGGTTTGTGCTAGCTTCTTGAAACTTGACACAGTAAAGTAGTTCTACGTTCTATCTCTAAGGTTTGTTTCCTCTTGTATCCTAAAGCTGGGACTGGCGAATAACACTTATACTGAAAGGGGTTGCCAAACTTCCAACACACTAGAGTCTCCTGAAATCTCAACATATATTTTTTCATCCAATTTTCATGATACTTTTAAGTAATGATCAGTACACCAATACCACTTGGATGCCAAAGTTTAGTTCTCCTAGATTGAAGCATTCTTTTGGAGTAACAGTTTGAATTTTTAGGTTTCACTCTGTTTTCTCCTATATTGAAAAATGTAGTTCGAACAATAAATCAAAACACGGTTTGTGCTAGCTTCTTGAAACTTGAAACAGTAAAGTAGTTCTACATTCTATTTTTATTTTTTGTTTCCTCTGGATGTAGGCCTAAGCAGAGACTGACGAAAGACACATTCAATGAAAGGCGTTGTTAGGCTGCCAAAATACTACAGTCTCCTGAAATCTGAACATATTTTTTTTTCCGACCTTCATGATAATTTCCAATAATGAGCAGTACATCAATAAAACGTGGATGTTCAAGTTTCGTTCTTCTAGGTTGAAGCATTCGTTTGCAGTAACAGTTTGAATTTTTAGTTTTCACTCTGTTTTCTCCTATATTGACAGATGCAGTTCGAACTCTAAATCAAACATGGTTTGTGCTAGCTTCTTGAAACTTGACACAATAAAGTAGTTCTACATTCTATCTCTAAGGTTTGTTTCCTCTTGATGTAGCCTTAAGCAGAGACCGGCGAATAACACTTTCAATGAAAGGCGTTGTTAAGCTTCCAAAAAACTACGGTCTCCTGAAATCTCAACATATATTTTTCCATCCAATCTTCATGATTCTTTCAAGTATTGATCAGTACACCAATCAAACGTGGATGCCCAAGTTTTGTTCTTCTAGGTGTAGCATTCGTTTGCAGGAACAGTTAGAAATTATAGGTTTCACTCTGTTTTCTAATATATTGACAGATGCAGTTAGAACTCTAAATCAAACACGGTTTGTGCTAGCTTCTTCAAACTTGACACAATAAAGTAGTTCTACGTTCTATCTCTAAAGTTTGTTTCCTTTTGTAACCTAAAGCTGGGACTGGCGAATAACACTTATACTGAAAGGGGTTGCCAAACTTCCAACACACTAGAGTCTCCTGAAATCTCAACATATATATTTTCATCCAATCTTCATGATACTTTCAAGTAATTATCAGTACACCAATCCCACTTGGATGCCAAAGTTTAGTTCTCCTAGATTGAAGCATTCTTTTGGAGTAACAGTTTGAATTTTTAGGTTTCACTCTGTTTTCTCCTATATTGACAAATATAGTTCGAACTCTAAATCAAACACGGTTTTGTGCTAGCTTCTTGAAAATCAAACAGTAAAGTAGTTCTACATTCTATTTTTATTTTTTGTTTTCTCTGGATGTAGACCTAAGCAGAGAATGAGGAAAGACATATTCAATGAAAGGCGTTGTTAGGCTGCCAAAATACTACAGTCTCCTGAAATCTCAACATATTTTTTTTTCCGACCTTCATGATAATTTCAAGTAATGAGCAGTACACCAATAAAAACGTGGATGTTCAAGTTTCGTTCTCCTAGGTTGAAGCATTCGTTTGCAGTAACAGCTTGAATTTTTAGTTTTCACTCTGTTTTCTCCTATATTGACAGATGCAGTTCGAACTCTAAATCAAACATGGTTTGTGCTAGCTTCTTGAACCTTGACACAATAAAGTAGTTCTACGTTCTATCTCTAAGGTTTGTTTCCTCTTGATGTAGCCTTAAGCAGAGACTGGCGAATAACACTTTCAATGAAAGGCGTTGTTAAGCTTCCAAAAACTACCGTCTCCTGAAATCTCAACATGCATTTTTTCATCCAATCTTCATGATTCTTTCAAGTATTGATCAGTACACCAATCAAACGTGGATGCCCAAGTTTTGTTCTTCTAGGTTGTAGCATTCGTTTGCAGGAACAGTTAGAAATTATAGGTTTCACTCTGTTTTCTTCTATATTGACAGATGCAGTTAGAATTCTAAATCAAACTCGGTTTGTGCTAGCTTCTTGAAACTTGACACAATAAAGTACTTCTACGTTCTATCACTAAGGTTTGTTTCCTCTTGTATCCTAAAGCTGGGACTGGCGAATAACACTTATACTGAAAGGGGTTGCCATACTTCCAACACACTAGAGTCTCCTGAAATCTCAAATATATTTTTTCATCCAATCTTCATGATATTTTCAAGTAATGATCAGTACACCAATCCCACTTGGATGCCAAAGTTTAGTTCTCCTAGATTGAAGCATTCTTTTGGAGTAACAGTTTGATTTTTTAGGTTTCACTCTGTTTTCTCCTATATTGACAAATGTAGTTCGAACTCTAAATCAAACACGGTTTGTGCTAGCTTCATGAAACTTGAAACAGTAAAGTAGTTCTACATTCTATTTTTTATTTTTTGTTTCCTCTGGATGTAGACCTAAGCAGAGACTGACGAAAGACACATTCAATGAAAGGCGTTGTTAGGCTGCCAAAATACAACAGGCTCCTGAAATCTCAACATATTTTTTTTTTCCGATCTTCAAGATAATTTCAAGTAATGAGCAGTACACCAATAAAACGTGGATGTTCAAGTTTCGTTCTCCTAGGTTGAAGCATTCGTTTGCAGTAACAGTTGAATTTTTAGTTTCACTCTGTTTTCTCCTATATTGACAGATGCAGTTCGAACTCTAAATCAAACATGGTTTGTGCTAGCTTCTTGAAATTTGACACAATAAAGTAGTTCTATGTTCTATCTCTATGGTTTGTTTCCTCTTGATGTAGCCTTAAGCAGAGACTGGCGAATAACCCTTTCGATGAAAGGCGTTGTTAAGCTTCCAAAAAACTACCGTCTCCTGAAATCTCAACATATATTTTTTCATTCAATCTTCATGATTCTTTCAAGTATGATCAGTACACCAATCAAACGTGGATGCCCAAGTTTTGTTCTTCTAGGTTGTAGCATTCGTTTGCAGGAACAGTTAGAAATTATAGGTTTCACTCTGTTTTCTCCTATATTGACAGATGCAGTTAGAACTCTAAATCAAACACGGTTTGTGCTAGCTTCTTGAAACTTGACACAATAAAGTAGTTCTACGTTCTATCTCTAAGGTTTGTTTCCTCTTGTATCCTAAAGCTGGGACTGGCGAATAACACTTATACTGAAAGGGGTTGCAAAACTTCCAACACACTAGAGTCTCGTGAAATCTCAACATATATTTTTTCATCCAATCTTCATGATACTTTCAAGTAATGATCAGTACACCAATCCCACTTGAATGCCAAAGTTTAGTTCTCCTAGATTGAAGCATTCTTTTGGAGTAACAGTTTGAATTTTTAGGTTTCACTCTGTTTTCTCCTATATTGACAAATGTAGTTCGAACTCTAAATCAAACACGGTTTGTGCTAGCTTCTTGAAACTTGAAACAGTAAAGTAGTTCTACATTCTATTTTTACTTTTTGTTTCCTCTGGATGTAGACCTAAGCAGAGACTGACGAAAGACACATTCAATGAAAGGCGTTGTTAGGCTGCCAAAATACAACAGGCTCCTGAAATCTCAACATATTTTTTTTTTCCGACCTTCAAGAAAATTTCAAGTAATGAGCAGTACACCAATAAAACGTGGATGTTCAAGTTTCGTTCTCCTAGGTTGAAGCATTCGTTTGCAGTAACAGTTTGAATTTTTAGTTTTCACTCTGTTTTCTCCTATATTGACAGATGCAGTTCGAACTCTAAATCAAACATGGTTTGTGCTAGCTTCTTGAAACTTGACACAATAAAGTAGTTCTACATTCTATCTCTAAGGTTTGTTTCCTCTTGATGTAGCCTTAAGCAGAGACCGGCGAATAACACTTTCAATGAAAGGCGTTGTTAAGCTTCCAAAAAACTACGGTCTCCTGAAATCTCAACATATATTTTTCCATCCAATCTTCATGATTCTTTCAAGTATTGATCAGTACACCAATCAAACGTGGATGCCCAAGTTTTGTTCTTCTAGGTTGTAGCATTCGTTTACAGGAACAGTTAGAAATTATAGGTTTCACTCTGTTTTCTAATATATTGACAGATGCAGTTAGAACTCTAAATCAAACACGGTTTGTGCTAGCTTCTTCAAACTTGACACAATAAAGTAGTTCTACGTTCTATCTCTAAAGTTTGTTTTCTTTTGTAACCTAAAGCTGGGACTGGCGAATAACACTTATACTGAAAGGGGTTGCCAAACTTCCAACACACTAGAGTCTCCTGAAATCTCAACATATATTTTTTCATCCAATCTTCATGATACTTTCAAGTAATTATCAGTACACCAATCCCACTTGGATGCCAAAGTTTAGTTCTCCTAGATTGAAGCATTCTTTTGGAGTAACAGTTTGAATTTTTAGGTTTCACTCTGTTTTCTCCTATATTGACAAATATAGTTCGAACTCTAAATCAACACGGTTTGTGCTAGCTTCTTGAAAATCAAAGAGTAAAGTAGTTCTACATTCTATTTTTATTTTTTGTTTTCTCTGGATGTAGACCTAAGCAGAGAATGAGGAAAGACATATTCAATGAAAGGCGTTGTTAGGCTGCCAAAATACTACAGTCTCCTGAAATCTCAACATATTTTTTTTTCCGACCTTCATGATAATTTCAAGTAATGAGCAGTACACCAATAAAACGTGGGATGTTCAAGTTTCGTTCTCCTAGGTTGAAGCATTCGTTTGCAGTAACAGCTTGAATTTTTAGTTTTCACTCTGTTTTCTCCTATATTGACAGATGCAGTTCGAACTCTAAATCAAACATGGTTTGTGCTAGCTTCTTGAACCTTGACACAATAAAGTAGTTCTACGTTCTATCTCTAAGGTTTGTTTCCTCTTGATGTAGCCTTAAGCAGAGACTGGCGAATAACACTTTCAATGAAAGGCGTTGTTAAGCTTCCAAAAAACTACCGTCTCCTGAAATCTCAACATGCATTTTTTCATCCAATCTTCATGATTCTTTCAAGTATTGATCAGTACACCAATCAAACGTGGATGCCCAAGTTTTGTTCTTCTAGGTTGTAGCATTCGTTTGCAGGAACAGTTAGAAATTATAGGTTTCACTCTGTTTTCTCCTATATTGACAGATGCAGTTAGAATTCTAAATCAAACTCGGTTTGTGCTAGCTTCTTGAAACTTGACACAATAAAGTACTTCTACGTTCTATCACTAAGGTTTGTTTCCTCTTGTATCCTAAAGCTGGGACTGGCGAATAACACTTATACTGAAAGGGGTTGCCATACTTCCAACACACTAGAGTCTCCTGAAATCTCAAATATATTTTTTCATCCAATCTTCATGATATTTTCAAGTAATGATCAGTACACCAATCCCACTTGGATGCCAAAGTTTAGTTCTCCTAGATTGAAGCATTCTTTTGGAGTAACAGTTTGATTTTTTAGGTTTCACTCTGTTTTCTCCTATATTGACAAATGTAGTTCGAACTCTAAATCAAACACGGTTTGTGCTAGCTTCATGAAACTTGAAACAGTAAAGTAGTTCTACATTCTATTTTTTATTTTTTGTTTCCTCTGGATGTAGACCTAAGCAGAGACTGACGAAAGACACATTCAATGAAAGGCGTTGTTAGGCTGCCAAAATACAACAGGCTCCTGAAATCTCAACATATTTTTTTTTTCCGATCTTCAAGATAATTTCAAGTAATGAGCAGTACACCAATAAAACGTGGATGTTCAAGTTTCGTTCTCCTAGGTTGAAGCATTCGTTTGCAGTAACAGTTTGAATTTTTAGTTTTCACTCTGTTTTCTCCTATATTGACAGATGCAGTTCGAACTCTAAATCAAACATGGTTTGTGCTAGCTTCTTGAAATTTGACACAATAAAGTAGTTCTATGTTCTATCTCTATGGTTTGTTTCCTCTTGATGTAGCCTTAAGCAGAGACTGGCGAATAACCCTTTCGATGAAAGGCGTTGTTAAGCTTCCAAAAAACTACCGTCTCCTGAAATCTCAACATATATTTTTTCATTCAATCTTCATGATTCTTTCAAGTATTGATCAGTACACCAATCAAACGTGGATGCCCAAGTTTTGTTCTTCTAGGTTGTAGCATTCGTTTGCAGGAACAGTTAGAAATTATAGGTTTCACTCTGTTTTCTCGTATATTGACAGATGCAGTTAGAACTCTAAATCAAACACGGTTTGTGCTAGCTTCTTGAAACTTGACACAATAAAGTAGTTCTACGTTCTATCTCTAAGGTTTGTTTCCTCTTGTATCCTAAAGCTGGGACTGGCGAATAACACTTATACTGAAAGGGGTTGCCAAACTTCCAACACACTAGAGTATCCTGAAATCTCAACATATATTTTTTCATCCAATTTTCATGATACTTTCAAGTAATGATCAGTACACCAATCCCACTTGGATGCCAAAGTTTAGTTCTCCTAGATTGAAGCATTCTTTTGGAGTAACAGTTTGATTTTTAGGTTTCACTCTGTTTTCTCCTATATTGACAAATGTAGTTCGAACTCTAAATCAACACGGTTTGTGCTAGCTTCTTGAAACTTGAAACAGTAAAGTAGTTCTACATACTATTTTTATTTTTTGTTTCCTCTGGATGTAGAACTAAGCAGTGACTGACGAAAGACACATTCAATGAAAGGCGTTGTTAGGCTGCCAAAATACTACAGGCTCCTGAAATCTCAACATATTTTTTTTTTCCGACCTTCATGATAATTTCAAGTAATGAGCAGTACACCAATAAAACGTGGATGTTCAAGTTCCGTTCTCCTAGGTTGAAGCATTCGTTTGCAGTAACAGTTTGAATTTTTAGTTTTCACTCTGTTTTCTCCTATATTGACAGATGCAGTTCAAACTCTAAATCAAACATGGTTTGTGCTAGCTTCTTGAAACTTGACACAATAAAGTAGTTCTACGATCTATCTCTAAGGTTTGTTTCCTCTTGATGTAGCCTTAAGCAGACACTGGCGAATAACACTTTCAATGAATGGCGTTGTTAAGCTTCCAAAAAACTACCGTCTCCTGAAATCTCAACATACATTTTTTCATCCAATCTTCATGATTTTTTCAAGTATTGATCAGTACTCCAATCAAACGTGGATACCCAAGTTTTGTTCTTCTAGGTTGTAGCATTCGTTTGCAGGAACAGTTAGAAATTATAGGTTTCACTCTGTTTTCTCCTATATTGACAGATGCAGTTAGAACTCTAAATCAAACATGGTTTGTGCAAGCTTCTTGAAACTTGACACAATAAAGTAGTTCTACGTTCTATCTCTAAGGTTTGTTTCCTCTTGTATCCTAAAGCTGGGACTGGCGAATAACACTTATACTGAAAGGGGTTGCCAAACTTCCAACACACTAGAGTCTCCTGAAATCTCAACATATATTTTTTCATCCAATCTTCATGATACTTTCAAGTAATGATCAGTACACCAATCCCACTTGGATGCAATGATTAGTTCTCCTAGATTGAAGCATTCTTTTGGAGTAACAGTTTGAACTTTTAGGTTTCACTCTGTTTTCTCCTATATTGACAAATGTAGTTCGAACTCTAAATCAAACACGGTTTGTGCTAGCTTCTTGAAACTTGAAACAGTAAAGTAGTGCTACATTCTATTTTTATTTTTTGTTTCCTCTGGATGTAGACCTAAGCAGAGACTGACGAAAGACACATTCAATGAAAGGCGTTGTTAGGCTGCCAAAATATTACAGTCTCCTGAAATCTCAACATATTTTTTTTTCCGACCTTCTTGATAATTTCAAGTAATGAGCAGTACACCAATAAAACGTGGATGTTCAAGTTTCGTTCTCCTAGGTTGAAGCATTCGTTTGCAGTAACAGTTTGAATATTTAGTTTTCACTCTGTTTTCTCCTATATTGACAGATGCAGTTCGAACTCTAAATCAAACATGGTTTGTGCTAGCTTCTTGAAACTTGACACAATAAAGTAGTTCTACGTTCTATCTCTAAGGTTTGTTTCCTCTTGTATCCTAAAGCTGGGACTTGCGAATAACACTTATACTGAAAGGGTTGCAAAACTTGCAACACACTAGAGTCTCGTGAAATCTCAACATATATTTTTTCATCCAATCTTCATGATACTTTGAGTATTGATCAGTACACCAATCAAACGTGGATGCCCAAGTTTTGTTCTTCTAGGTTCTAGCATTCGTTTGCAGGAACAGTTAGAAATTATAGGTTTCACTCTGTTTTCTCCTATATTGACAGATCCATATAGAACTCTAAATCAAACACGGTTTGTGCTAGCTTCTTGAAACTTGACTCAATAAAGTAGTTCTACGTTCTATCTCTAAGGTTTGTTTCCTCTTGTATCCTAAAGCTGGAACTGGCGAATAACACTTATACTGAAAGGGGTTGCCAAACTTCCAACACACTAGAGTCTCCTGAAATCTCAACATATATTTTTTCATCCAAAATTCATGATACTTTCAAGTAATGATCAGTACACCAATCCCACTTGGATGCCAAAGTTTAGTTCTCCTAGATTGAAGCATTCTATTGGAGTAACAGTTTGAATTTTTAGGTTTCACTCTGTTTTCTCCTATATTGACAAATGTAGTTCGAACTCTAAATCAAACACGGTTTGTGCTAGCTTCTTGAAAATTGAAACAGTAAAGTAGTTCTACATTCTATTTTTATTTTTTGTTTCCTCTGGATGTAGACCTAAGCAGAGACTGACGAAAGACACATTCAATGAAAGGCGTTGTTAGGCTGCCAAAATACTACAGTCTCCTGAAATCTCAACATATTTTTTTTTCCGACCTTCATGATAATTTCATGTAATCAGCAGTACACCAATAAAACGTGGATGTTCAAGTTTCGTTCTCCTAGGTTGAAGCATTCGTTTGCAGTAACAGTTTGAATTTTTAGTTTTCACTCTGTTTTCTCCTATATTGACAGATGCAGTTCGAACTCTAAATCAAACATGGTTTGTGCTAGCTTCTTGAAACTTGACACAATAAAGTAGTTCTACGTTATATCTCTAAGGTTTGTTTCCTCTTTATGTAGCCTTAAGCAGAGACTGGCGAATAACACTTTCAATGAAAGGCGTTGTTAAGCACCCAAAAAACTACCGTCTCCTGAAATCTCAACATACATTTTTTCATCCAATCTTCATGATTCTTTCAAGTATTGATCAGTACACCAATCAAATGTGGATGCCCAAGTTTTGTTCTTCTAGGTTGTAGCATTCGTTTGCAGGAACAGTTAGAAAATCTAGAGTTCACTCTGTTTTCTCCTATATTGACAGATGCAGTTAGAACTCTAAATCAAACGCGGTTTGTGCTAGCTTCTTGAAACTTGACACAATAAAGTAGTTCTACTTTCTATCTCTAAGGTTTGTTTCCTCTTGTATCCTAAAGCTGCGACTGGCGAATAACACTTATACTGAAAGGGGTTGCCAAACTTCCAACACACAGGAGTCTCCTGAAATCTCAGCATATATTTTTTCATCCAATCTTAATGATACTTTCAAGTAATGATCAGTACACCAATCCCACTTGGATGCCAAAGTTTAGTTCTCCTAGATTGAAGCATTCGTTTGCAGTAACAGTTTGAATTTTTAGTTTTCACTCTGTTTTCTCCTATATTGACAGATGCAGTTCGAACTCTAAATCAAACATGGTTTGTGCTAGCTTCTTGAAACTTGACACAATAAAGTAGTTCTACGTTATATCTCTAAGGTTTGTTTCCTCTTGATGTAGCCTTAAGCAGAGACTGGCGAATAACACTTTCAATGAAAGGCGTTGTTAAGCACCCAAAAAACTACCGTCTCCTGAAATCTCAACATATATTTTTTCATCCAATCTTCATGATTCTTTCAAGTATTGATCAGTACACCAATCAAACGTGGATGCCCAAGTTTTGTTCTTCTAGGTTGTAGCATTCGTTTGCAGGAACAGTTAGAAATTATAGGTTTCACTCTGTTTTCTCCTATATTGACAGATGCAGTTAGAACTCTAAATCAAACGCGGTTTGTGCTAGCTTCTTGAAACTTGACACAATAAAGTAGTTCTACGTTCTATCTCTAAGGTTTGTTTCCTCTTGTATCCTAAAGCTGGGACTGGCGAATAACACTTATACTGAAAGGGGTTGCCAAACTTCCAACACACTAGAGTCTCCTGAAATCTCAACATATATTTTTTCATCCAATCTTCATGATACTTTCAAGTAATGATCAGTACACCAATCCCACTTGGATGCCAAAGTTTAGTTCTCCTAGATTGAAGCATACTTTTGGAGTAACAGTTTGAATTTTTAGGTT
The DNA here is from genome assembly GCF_048772815.1 of Callospermophilus lateralis. Taxonomy (NCBI): domain Eukaryota; kingdom Metazoa; phylum Chordata; class Mammalia; order Rodentia; family Sciuridae; genus Callospermophilus; species Callospermophilus lateralis. Next base: position 195,269 of record NW_027513407.1, read on the forward strand.
TCACTCTGTTTTCTCCTATATTGACAAATGTAGTTCGAACTCTAAATCAACCACGGTTTGTGCTAGCTTCTTGAAACTTGAAACAGTAAAGTAGTTCTACATTCTATTTTTATTTTTTGTTTCCTCTGGATGTAGACCTAAGCAGAGACTGATGAAAGACACATTCAATGAAAGGCGTTGTTAGGCTGCCAAAATACTACAGTCTCCTGAAATCTCAACATATTTTTTTTCCGACCTTCATGATCATTTCAAGTAATGAGCACTACACCAATAAAACGTGGATGTTCAAGTTTCGTTCTCCTAGCTTGAAGCATTCGTTTGCAGTAACAGTTTGAATTTTTAGTTTTCACTCTGTTTTCTCCTATATTGACAGATGCAGTTCGAACTCTAAATCAAACATGGTTTGTGCTACCTTCTTGAATCTTGACACAATAAAGTAGTTCTACGTTCTATCTCTAAGGTTTGTTTCCTCTTGATGTAGCCGTAAGCAGAGACTGGCGAATAACACTTTCAATGAAAGGCTTTGTTAAGCTTCCAAAAAACTACCGTCTCCTGAAATCTCAACATATATTTTTTCATCCAATCTTCATGATTCTTTCAAGTATTGATCAGTACACCAATCAAACGTGGATGCCCAAGTTTTGTTCTTCTAGGTTGTAGCCTTCGTTTGCAGGAACAGTTAGAAATTATAGGTTTCACTCTGTTTTCTCCTATATTGACAGATGCAGTTAGAACTCTAAATCAAACACGGTTTGTGCTAGCTTCTTGAAACTTGACACAATAAAGTAGTTCTACGTTCTATCTCTAAGGTTTGTTTCCTCTTGTATCCTAAAGCTGGGACTGGCGAATAACACTTATTCTGAAAGGGGTTGCCAAACTTCCAACACACTAGAGTCTCCTGAAATCTCAACATATATGTTTTCATCCAATCTTCATGATACTATCAAGTAATGATCAGTACACCAATCCCACTTGGATGCCAAAGTTTAGTTCTCCTAGATTGAAGCATTCTTTTGGAGTAACAGTTTGAATTGTTAGGTTTCACTCTGTTTTCTCCTATATTGACAAAAATAGTTCGAACTCTAAATCAAACAGGGTTTCTGCTAGCTTCTTGAAACTTGAAACAGTAAAGTAGTTCTACATTCTATTTTTATTTTTTGTTTCCTCTGGATGTAGACCTAAGCAGAGACTGACGAAAGACACATTCAATGAAAGGCGTTGTTACGCTGCCAAAATACTACAGTCTCCTGAAATCTCAACATATTTTTTTTCCGACCTTCATGATAATTTCAAGTAATGACCAGTACACCAATAAAACGTGGATGTTCAAGTTTCGTTCTCCTGGGTTGAAGCATTCGTTTGCAGTAACAGTTTGAATTTTTAGTTTTCACTCTGTTTTCTTCTATATTGACAGATGCAGTTCGAACTCTAAATCAAACATGGTTTGTGCTAGCTTCTTGAAACTTGACACAATAAAGTAGTTCTCCGTTCTATCTCTAAGGTTTGTTTCCTCTTGATGTAGCCTTAAGCAGAGACTGGCGAATAACACTTTCAATGAAAGGCGTTGTTAAGCTTCCAAAAAACTACCGTCTCCTGAAATCTCAACATATATTTTTTCATCCAATCTTCATGATTCTTTCAAGTATTGATCAGTACACCAATCAAACGTGGATGCCCAAGTTTTGTTCTTCTAGGTTGTAGCATTCGTTTGCAGGAACAGTTAGAAATTATAGGTTTCACTCTGTTTTCTCCTATATTGACAGATCCATATAGAACTCTAAATCAAACACGGTTTGTGCTAGCTTCTTGAAACTTGACACAATAAAGTAGTTCTACTTTCTATCTCTAAGGTTTGTTTCCTCTTGTATCCTAAAGCTGGGACTGGCGAATAACACTTATACTGAAAGGGGTTGCCAAACTTCCAACACACTAGAGTCTCCTGAAATCTCAACATATACTTTTTCATCCAATCTTCATGATACTTTCAAGTAATGATCAGTACACCAATCCCACTTGGATGCCAAAGTTTAGTTCTCCTAGATTGAAGCATTCTTTTGGAGTAACAGTTTGAATTTTTAGGTTTCTCTCTGTTTTCTCCTATATTGACAAATGTAGTTCGAACTCTAAATCAAACACGGTTTGTGCTAGCTTCTTGAAACTTGAAACAGTAAAGTAGTTCTTCATTCTTTTGTTATTTTTTGTTTCCTCTGGATGTAGACCTAAGCAGAGACTGACGAAAGACACATTCAATGAAAGGCGTTGTTAGGCTGCCAAAATACTACAGTCTCCTGAAATCTCTACATATTTTTTTTTCCGACCTTCATGATAATTTCAAGTAATCAGCAGTACACCAATAAAACGTGGATGTTCAAGTTTCGTTCTCCTTGGTTGAAGCATTCGTTTGCAGTAACAGCTTGAATTTTTAGTTTTCACTCTGTTTTCTCCTATATTGACAGATGAAGTTCGAACTCTAAATCAAACATGGTTTGTGCTAGCTTCTTGAAACTTGACACAATAAAGTAGTTCTACGTTCTATCTCTAAGGTTTGTTTCCTCTTGATGTAGCCTTAAGCAGAGACTGGCGAATAACACTTTCAATGAAAGGCGTTGTTAAGCTTCCAAAAAACTACCGTCTCCTGAAATCTCAACATATATTTTTTCATCCAATCTTCATGATTCTTTCAAGTATTGATCAGTACACCAATCAAACGTGGATGCCAAAGTTTTGTTCTTCTAGGTTGTAGCATTCGTTTGCAGGAACAGTTAGAAATTATAGGTTTCACTCTGTTTTCTCCTATATTGACAGATCCATATAGAACTCTAAATCAAACACGGTTTGTGCTAGCTTCTTGAAACTTGACACAATAAAGTAGTTCTACTTTCTATCTCTAAGGCTTGTTTCCTCTTGTTTCCTAAAGCTGGGACTGGCGAATAACACTTATACTGAAAGGGGTTGCCAAACTTCCAACACACTAGAGTCTCCTGAAATCTCAACATATACTTTTTCATCCAATCTTCATGATACTTTCAAGTAATGATCAGTACACCAATCCCACTTGGATGCCAAAGTTTAGTTCTCCTAGATTGAAGTATTCTTTTGGAGTAACAGTTTGAATTTTTAGGTTTCACTCTGTTTTCTCCTATATTGACAAATGTAGTTCGAACTCTAAATCAAACACGGTTTGTGCTAGCTTCTTTAAACTTGAAACAGTAAAGTAGTTCTACATTCTATTTTTATTTTTTGTTTCCTCAGGATGTAGACCTAAGCAGAGACTGACGAAAGACACATTCAATGAAAGGCGTTGTTAGGCTGCCAAAATACTACAGTCTCCTGAAATCTCAACATATTTTTTTTTCCGACCTTCATGATCATTTCAAGTAATGAGCAGTACACCAATAAAACGTGGATGTTCAAGTTTCGTTCTCCTAGGTTGAAGCATTCGTTTGCAGTAACAGTTTGAATTTTTAGTTTTCACTCTGTTTTCTCCTATATTGACAGATGCAGTTCGAACTCTAAATCAAACATGGTTTGTGCTAGCTTCTTGAAACTTGACACAATAAAGTAGTTCTACGTTCTATCTAAAGTTTGTTTCCTCTTGATGTAGCCTTAAGCAGAGACTGGCGAATAACACTTTCAATGAAAGGCGTTGTTAAGCTTCCAAAAAACTACCGTCTTCTGAAATCTCAACATATATTTTTTCATCCAATCTTCATGATACTTTGAGTATTGATCAGTACACCAATCAAACGTGGATGCCCAAGTTTTGTTCTTCTAGGTTCTAGCATTCGTTTGCAGGAACAGTTAGAAATTATAGGTTTCACTCTGTTTTCTCCTATATTGACAGATCCATATAGAACTCTAAATCAAACACGGTTTGTGCTAGCTTCTTGAAACTTGACTCAATAAAGTAGTTCTACGTTCTATCTCTAAGGTTTGTTTCCTCTTGTATCCTAAAGTTGGAACTGGCGAATAACACTTATACTGAAAGGGGTTGCCAAACTTCCAACACACTAGAGTCTCCTGAAATCTCAACATATATTTTTTCATCCAATCTTCATGATACTTTCAAGTAATGATCAGTACACCAATCCCACTTGGATGCCAAAGTTTAGTTCTCCTAGATTGAAGCATTCTATTGGAGTAACAGTTTGAATTTTTAGGTTTCACTCTGTTTTCTCCTATATTGACAAATGTAGTTCGAACTCTAAATCAAACACGGTTTGTGCTAGCTTCTTGAAAATTGAAACAGTAAAGTAGTTCTACATTCTATTTTTATTTTTTGTTTCCTCTGGATGTAGACCTAAGCAGAGACTGACGAAAAATACACATAATGAAAGGCGTTGTTAGGCTGCCAAAATACTACAGTCTCCTGAAATCTCAACATATTTTTTTTTCCGACCTTCATGATAATTTCATGTAATCAGCAGTACACCAATAAAACGTGGATGTTCAAGTTTCGTTCTCCTAGGTTGAAGCATTCGTTTGCAGTAACAGTTTGAATTTTTAGTTTTCACTCTGTTTTCTCCTATATTGACAGATGCAGTTCGAACTCTAAATCAAACATGGTTTGTGCTAGCTTCTTGAAACTTGACACAATAAAGTAGTTCTACGTTATATCTCTAAGGTTTGTTTCCTCTTTATGTAGCCTTAAGCAGAGACTGGCGAATAACACTTTCAATGAAAGGCGTTGTTAAGCACCCAAAAAACTACCGTCTCCTGAAATCTCAACATACATTTTTTCATCCAATCTTCATGATTCTTTCAAGTATTGATCAGTACACCAATCAAACGTGGATGCCCAAGTTTTGTTCTTCTAGGTTGTAGCATTCGTTTGCAGGAACAGTTAGAAATTATAGGTTTCACTCTGTTTTCTCCTATATTGACAGATGCAGTTAGAACTCTAAATCAAACGCGGTTTGTGCTAGCTTCTTGAAACTTGACACAATAAAGTAGTTCTACGTTCTATCTCTAAGGTTTGTTTCCTCTTGTATCCTAAAGCTGGGACTGGCGAATAACACTTATACTGAAAGGGGTTGCCAAACTTCCAACACACAGGAGTCTCCTGAAATCTCAGCATATATTTTTTCATCCAATCTTAATGATACTTTCAAGTAATGATCAGTACACCAATCCCACTTGGATGCCAAAGTTTAGTTCTCCTAGATTGAAGCATTCGTTTGCAGTAACAGTTTGAATTTTTAGTTTTCACTCTGTTTTCTCCTATATTGACAGATGCAGTTCGAACTCTAAATCAAACATGGTTTGTGCTAGCTTCTTGAAACTTGACACAATAAAGTAGTTCTACGTTATATCTCTAAGGTTTGTTTCCTCTTGATGTAGCCTTAAGCAGAGACTGCGAATAACACTTTCAATGAAAGGCGTTGTTAAGCACCCAAAAAACTACCGTCTCCTGAAATCTCAACATATATTTTTTCATCCAATCTTCATGATTCTTTCAAGTATTTGATCAGTACACCAATCAAACGTGGATGCCCAAGTTTTGTTCTTCTAGGTTGTAGCATTCGTTTGCAGGAACAGTTAGAAATTATAGGTTTCACTCTGTTTTCTCCTATATTGACAGATGCAGTTAGAACTCTAAATCAAACGCGGTTTGTGCTAGCTTCTTGAAACTTGACACAATAAAGTAGTTCTACGTTCTATCTCTAAGGTTTGTTTCCTCTTGTATCCTAAGCTGGGACTGGCGAATAACACTTATACTGAAAGGGGTTGCCAAACTTCCAACACACTAGAGTCTCCTGAAATCTCAACATATATTTTTTCATCCAATCTTCATGATACTTTCAAGTAATGATCAGTACACCAATCCCACTTGGATGCCAAAGTTTAGTTCTCCTAGATTGAAGCATACTTTTGGAGTAACAGTTTGAATTTTTAGGTTTCACT